>NW_019213635.1:0-135009 GCF_002532875.2 Varroa jacobsoni
ACTCACAAAACCCATATCTTTTTTTTATCTGACGCTGCCACTGTATATATACATATAAAAGATTTTGTCTAAAACCTTATTATTCTCCTTTCTGCCCTTCCTTCGCCCTTGTCGAGCATAATATGCAATAATGCCCTCTTAAATCTCCAGTTTGGGAGAGTTATCCAGTTTAAAAGGAAACTTTTCTCTCTCATAATCGGCTACGTACTTTCAATTTAGAGACACCCTCTAAGTTTCTTGTGTACAGTTTTGCCCATAACATTAAGCATTTTACAAAATCAGTAGTCAAGACAGAAAATTATGCACTTGGTCGGAGTGCTGTCTTAAAGTTCAATAAGCTCTAGTAAGCAAACATACGAGAAAAAGGTGTAACAGATGCTGGACCTACCATCTATTCAAGGACGAACTACTACTGCTTCGCACGTCGTCATTGAAGCTTGAGACGCGGGACGAAAAACGCGCAAACCCTAAGTATATCGACATAGCAAACTTGCCCCGGCCCAAGACATCGCCTACTTGCCCAACCCGTGCCAATCAAGGCTACTACGATTACAATAAGAGAGACCGAATGCTGCGGACTCAATAACAATTAAGAAAACTTGTAGATCGTCAAAGGCTAACAAAAAAAATTAACCCTTTCGCGAATACTTTAAAGCGCGACCTAGTTGATGATTACGCCAATGAACCTTTGCCATAAAAAACCATAACCATAACGGGTATAATTCTTGGAAGCGGATTAATAATTTAGTTATGAATATTTAATTAATTGCGTATTTGCAAGCAATACTGTAAGCCCACTTCATATTGTGTTCAGCTGTCAATGAAAATAATTTTACACTTATGCTCTCAGATCTATGAGTTGATACCGCGACTGATAAAAAAAAAACCTCGTTCCATAGTCATGCAACTTCTAACCTGACGAATGATGGCAGCTAATGTGACTTGAAATGCTACGGATGAATGGCAATACATCATTAATAGACAACATTAATAAAGTATGCGGTAAAAATTCGGAATATGCGGTAAACATGGTAAGAGTTCATCAATTTTTTACAAATAAGAACAACGAAAGACCATATGTAATTCTTGAAAGCAGGAAGAAAGGACGTTAATAGTTACCAACTTGAAGAGGGACATTTTGACGTAAGGATGCAGCAGAACGATTGAATGATTTAGTATGAACATTAACTGTCAAATTCAACATACAGTCTTCAAGCGAGCGTCACGCGCGGAAAATCGGCTAAGATGAGATACCGTTCATTTGGCGACGCACAAGCGACGTATCGATTTAAGTTTGCTGTAATATTATATTTCTATTTTTTTTAACTTAATTAAGTTAATAGGCTTAATTGAATACAAAAAAGCATACTATGACTACTTACATTTCCCAGGGTGTTTCAATCCAGCTTATGGTTCGAAGAAATTAAGACAGCTGAGACAGATTATAAACCAGTCATCAACAATTCAAAGCCGACAGATCAATCCATAGGCTACACTTTTTTGTAGTGGTTATTGATTGATAACGCACATTGGTTGATGAAATCCACTGGATATCACGGAACGAATGTACTGCGTTATGTCTCTGACATTAGCTGTAGCAGCACTTTTGGGGTTTGTCGTTTTATAAAGAGATTAACAAATAGAAAATAAAACATTGAGCAGCGTCATGACACGCTGGGGGCAAATCTAAATGCCAGCTCAGCGCTACCCATATCGTCGATCATTCATCATAAAAGAACAAAATGGCTGCGTGTCATATTTTTGTAGTTGTTTATATATGATGTGGACTAAATGGCACCAAAGATAATATAACCACGGTAGTAGAAAAGCTGTAGTACCAATGTGGTGATAATTGTGACGCATAAAAGCGCACGAAGGGTGCGAATGCGTTGTCACAAGTGCCTTAACTTACCCAAACGCCACCTTTTTTTGAACACACATCAGTAAATAAACTAGACTAAAAAATTACTAAATAAAAAGTACTAGATAAATCAAACTATACATACAACTAGAGACCAAAAAAACATCCAGTTCGATTGACATTGACCATACACCTAATCACAGTATATTGTCGGAAGGTAGGTAAATAACGATTTAGACGGTTTAGATAAAACGACGATTAGAACAAACTTATTTACTAAACCGGAAGGCCAGTCAGCGATTTCAACTTGATCTAACGAACATAGTACAGCTTAACGGTCGTTCACCTATCTATAAAGTCTTTTTGCGCCTAAGTCTATTTAGCTTCTGAGTGAATAAAATGTCCATGCAAAATGTGGATTTTGCCCCTTTTACGCAGAAACCGGCCTTGAATTTAAGCTTAAGAACTTAAGCAAGAAGACCACGCCTTTTCAGTAACGTCTAAAGTGAAAATATCGTGAATTTCGCTGGGATATTTGACAGATAAATGACTTTTTCAGCAAACGGTATTTACCAGGCAGACGTTTCTAACTGGAAATGTATTTATCATCTCAAGTCTACCACTAAAATTCGTGCCATAGTGACGTGTCTAGGGGCATGCAAGCTTTTTTCTGAGATACCTTTATACATCGGAATCCAAGAAGAATGAACTCGCTCCTGATCTTGATCTAAAAGGAGCTCGAAGTACGAGGAACTCAACCGCACGAGTGTGACACAGGACAAAACGGGTCCTAATAAAGAAGCGCAAAAAGACCACCACAGGGTAGCTTCTCGATCTGTGTTCTGTTCAAGGCCATAAAGACGAACGTCTAATACATTAAGGTAGGTCAAGACACTTGTCCTGTCTGAAGATAGGCTAGGTCAGATCGAGTCCGGAACGAAAATTCCAATTAATGCCTTGCCGACTGGCAAGGAACTTTTTTTTTCTATAGCGTACAACTTGTCAGCGCTACGTAGTAGTCGCTAGTAATCGTACGATCAGTCTTCTTCTAGTCGTACGAACTAAAGCATATTACAGATATGGATTTTTTGCACAACATCATTTTCTTGCCGTCGAAATAAGACCTTGCTTGAGTTTGCAACCTATTCGAAAACCTAACAATGACGCCATCGAAACACTAATGGGGTGCTGACAAACTGATGCGCAACAGTGGAAGCACTCAGTATCGTGTTCGTGCAGCTTTCGTAGATTATTCATGTTTGCTGCTTTTTTGACGTTGAAAAGGTAACTCACGTAAGCACTGCATTATTAGTGCAAGGTTTTTAGAATGAGCACAGTATGCACTCGTACCTGTAGCACTTGTAATCATGAAATTAATTGAATTTTTTTTTAAATCCCACAGATTCTACAGGACTTCTATCAACGTTGTAACTAGGCACAATATTATAAGCCACATGGTTAGGAGGAAAGAAAACTGCGCGCAATAGTACTAGTCTCAAATTCTCCTGTGGAAACCATTTGCTTATTTACCGACTGGGAAAACGGCGTTCGATCTTCAACTGAGAATAGTTAATGGTCACTTAGGCCATCAGATTACCATATTCTTCCTGCTACGTCTGATTAAGATGCATTATTCGTGGTGCATTTGTATTGCTTACCACTATCTCATTCTATGCGCTTGTATATACCGTTTGAATTTTAGCCGCGAACACATATTTCTGCGATGAAGCATCTATTCTCATTTACCCGTTTTGTTAGATTTTTTGAAGCATGGACGGCGGCAGTCCTAACTCGTTGCGGAAAACGGAATTCAAATTTAATAATCTTTTTAGGCTTTTTCGATTTAATTTCTTTAATTCTAGGTTTTATGAGCAAGAAAGGAACTAGGTCAAAAAGAAAATAATGGTACGACACGAACTTTGAGGCGCTATAGAAAGTATTCATTGTAAACTGTTCTTTAGTGAACCAGTCTTCCAGCAGTACGTATCTCTTAGCAACTATTTGCCCTATGACGTTGTGAAGTTTTCACCAATATCGGCTGAGCAAATAGGACTTCTAAATGTTTCACCTTGAGTATATAGCTTAGAATGCCCCTAGTTATTGCGGCAGACCAACAAGTGTCGCACTCACCATTTCAATATTAAATGTATTAAGAACAATTGACGTACTGCAAAGATTTAAGCCTTCTTCTTATTAGTTATATTCATCAATGATATGAACGGACTTTGATCTGCGCACGTTAAAATATTAAGCAATTTGATCTAGCTAGTGTATGGAAGATGGTGCATATCCATACGTGCGAAAGAACTTCTATAGCTAATTTCCCTTTATTTGTAACTGACTTGACACTTGCACACAAGTAACTTAGAAAGCAGTTATTATACATGGTCACTGATACTGAATAGGAGCAATGGTAGAATTACGTTTTCTTCCTGCTATGCCTGTTCAAATTGAAGTTCTCCACTTGGAGCCCCTGATCCGTCTTTTCTCTGGATGTCAAATTAATCGCAAAAATATTTCGAAATAGATTGATTAAGTTTGTATTGAGCTCTGTTAACATACCATATTACGTTACCCGGATCGTTCTATGTTCTTGTAACCATTTTCCAACACAAACCAAAACAATGGATAGTAATTATAATTCGTTAATGTGTATTGTTACAGAAGTCTCTCTTTAAAAAATTCTCCCAGAAAGGCAAAATAAATTAAAAAAAAAAAAAAAGTTTAAGCTGTACCATGCACCAATCAACATAGGAGCTGTTGAGAAAACCTCTTCCAGAAGCAGACGGCAACAAGGAGGCAACTGTTAGTTCTATAGTGAGTATTCGTCCGTAACCGTAAAAGAAAATATTAATAAATAAAACGATCGTATCAATGGCTATTCTCATAAGTGGGAGAAATTGAATTTGCTTCTTTGAATAAACTCGCACTTATCTAATGAGTATCTACAATCTATATGGTATAAAAGGTTTTTTTCTGTACTTAGTAATTTCTAAACACTTCACACAACGCGAGAGCGTGATAAAAACAAATATATTCGATTTTCTGTTGGGTATTGCTGTTAAGCATTGACTCAGATAACTTCGGATCCCCGTGATGGCTTCGTAGGTAATGTGTTTGCTTGGTAGTCCTCAGGACACGTGGTAGCTAGCGTTCGGCTCCAGGCATAGGTACACTTCTGTTCTTGCAGGGACCCAGCCGTCTGATGGAATTCGTAACGGCGTAGCCCGATGTAAAATTCGAAAAATGTAGTTTAGATAACCTAAGGCAAACTAGATGACACGGGTGTGCCCGTATGAGCTACAGACCGACTCATCGATGCTCATTGACATAATTTCACTTCGAATTGATCGGATCAGAGGACTTAATATCATACCTTACATCGCCCAATCTCAAATGTATCGGAAATGAAATGGTTTCATTATCTTATCTCTGAGAGTTTCTGAGTCCAAGTAGAATTTACGTTCAATTAAAGTTACGATGGATCATGCAAGGCGCTTAAAGAAAAATGCACATTGTATTTATCCCTCGCTATGTTTGCGCACCTGTGTGTACTCTTCGAACAAGCGGATAAATCAAAAAGGATACGATCAAAATTAACAAAAAGTCTTAAAATCATAGAGGATTTTGACATGGTAAGTAAGAGCTGACGAGGTCCTCCAATCAAAATGCAGGATTGATATATATTTTATACCATCAAAGGAAAATTTAAAACGATACGGGTGTGGCGTGTAATAATACGGCTGAAAATGAATTATATCCGATACATAAGGCACTATGAGTCAGGTTAGTATACGAGTTCTTACCTTTTTAAGAGCACTACCTAAAAGAAAGAAAAGGAAAAGATGATCTCATCTACAGATGTAGTTATTTTAAAGTGCACGGCAATGGTGACCAGCGGGAGCCATTAGTTATATACCGACACCGTCGCTCTGTAATTAATTAACTTTCTCTGCTTAGTCTGTTGAATGCGTATGTAATTAGTGATGGTATAAGAGTTATATTAGAAAATATAAAATGTAAATATATTTTGTACAATGCACGCAATAGCCATATGGTGGTGGAATGTCTTAGACACGTTATTTTACGAATACGAAATGGATGAGGCCAAAGCGCCCATTAGCGGTCAGCACTTCGTTCGTCGGAGATCACCATTATCCTAGAGTGTAGTTTCTCTTTAACACCTCCATGAGCTATTGGAAAAAAGTATTGAGTAAGATAAACATTATGGTATTAGGTAGTGAGCGTTAACAATCGTATTCAAACAACTCGGCCTTTATAGCTTAAAGTTTAGCTTGTCGCTCGAGATCTTCCTTTCTTCTGTAGGTTTTCCGAAAATTATTGTCCGATCATCTGAGGTGCTTATTATGTAATTTCCATGCAAACGGCTTAATTAATAAACTCAAAGGAACACAAAAATAGGATAAAAATTGATATTCTCGGTCGAATCGGGTGTTTTAAATTAAATAATCGACTTGCCGTCTGGCTATCTGACTGCTAAGGCCAAAAAGCAATGCAAACCCAGCTGATAAAACCTTTGGCAAATCAATGATTATACTTATAAGTTGAAATTGAGGTTCCTACATGCATACTCGGCATAGAACAGCTATGTCTATTGGTTGAAGTTGAAATTATTAAACCTCTTGGAGTGGGTCAGTGGTTATTGCATTCATATCATTGGTTTCAATTAACTTGAGGAATAGATTGTCTAAATTTGTCATCTCCTTAATTTTTTTCATTAATAATAAAAACACTTATTTTCGTTCTAGATCAGTAGCTTCCACTTTGATAGTACTCTGATTCGAAACTTACACATCCCAAATGCGGCGCAATTGCCCTTACGGGACCATTACAACCGCGTCAGCTATATTAGGGCAAATCGTTAGTAAGAGTATGTTATGCTTAATCTTCCGTGAAAGGTGAACCGATATAACAATTTACCACAAATGTATGCTGTTTAAAGCCATGGCTATATTCGAGTTACGAACTCGTCGTTGTACACACGACCGCTTCATACAACTTTCATAAGATTTAAGAGACTTTTTTTGTGCTAAATTATCATTACACGATTGGTTGCAAAGCACCAAATTCAGGCGAAGGATCTACCAGCTATCGCTACTGTGACAGCGGTAGCAATAACACAGAAACCTCCGTTCTCTGTCTCGAAAAATCCCGAAAAAAAACACAACTTCCGCAAGTAACGATAGCAAGCTAACGGCTAATTGAGGAAACAAAAACAGTGAGGGAACGCCCAACTTCCCTGGCGCCCACGAACTATATCAACGATAAACAGATCGCTGAGAGGGACATACACAAGAAGCTTTGCATTGGAACCCTTCGGGATACGAGAATGATCTGTTGCACTCTATAAACCATAGAATCTAGCAGTCCTCACGCGTTACTGTCTAAGCTTTAAGTGATCGCTTTCTTTATAACGGCTGACGCGACCTCTTTGGAAACCCAGTTTAAGTGACCCGGCTCTCAAAGGCGACTAAATGTTTTACTATGCTATAATATAGCCGCCCTTTTCTCGGACTGTGCGAGGAATGGCTCAATCATATTGTATAGCGAATCTGGATGCTTTAATGTAATTGCACAATTATTAAGTTTTGTATTAAATCCATTGATAGCTCTTCACAAGATCTCCCTAGCTTATAAACTCCATCCCTGCACAATACACGGGAACCTCTACACTGCAAGCCCAATAATTCATGCAGGAAAATATTACGGTAGACACAACAAGTCAACCCTTAACGGATAAAAAACTGCTGAAAAGTCAACTGAAGATGGTTCTCAACGGAACTGAAGATTGTGGTCAACGGAAGAATTATCTGTCAGAAGAAACAGACCAATTTCATTTCCTTGGATAAATATCGATTCGTATATCTAATGTTTGCCGTTTAATCTTTCGTACTGCGGCTTAGTTGATTGGTTAAAAATTACCGATCAATCGATTTCATGATTGTCTTTTGTAGTTTTGCTTTAGTCGTAGATTTCATATCTCAAATTAGCACGGTTTCTCGTTTAGAAAGGGTTTTCTATATTATGACATGTTGAAGTTATCGCATTTTGAAAAAAAAAATAGCCAAGCTTACTTCAAAGCACGATTTCGACGAAATATTGTGATAGGTTTAAAATGACGACAGTAACGGCTTCAAGAGCTAAGTAAGCTTCTCACGAACGATATACACGATTTAACCAGTTGTAAACACGAAACTACGAACGAAACAAACACGGATACTACCTTTCGAAAAGCCTGACAGATATTTTACTAAATCATGACTAATCAATTACGATACTGCACCCTGCCCACATATGGGCGTTCATTAAAGAGATATTCTTTCGTTTCAGCGAGTGCAAGACAGGTCTGAGTACTTGATGTGTTGTTGTATGATAAAATATCTGTCAAAATCGTACTATCTTTTTTGTTGCGTTGGCGCTGAGTTCCAGCTTAAGATTGATACCGGGTCTTATTCGAAATAATAATAACTTAGTAACGGTGACGTAGCTCGACAGGGCAATCTAAAGGGTGGCTTCTGTAATTCGCCTGGCTAAAACGGCGACTACCGACAATGAGAATCGTGGAAATGGCCAGTGGCCGTTTACACATTTGTTTCAATTATTACCCCTTTCTCAATAAAAGAAATCTATGTATTATAAAGCGAATCAATAGCTGAATAAAGGAAACAACTTGCGAATGGTACCGTGACCACAGGGCCAGTAACGATAAAAGCTTTTTACATCAAAATCAAACCAAAAAGAGTCGATCATTCATTCGTTACGACAAAAAAACCATGCCAGACGGCTTCATACAGGAACTGAAGAGCCTTATAAGTAAAAATAGCTTTTGCAGGGAATATCTACGTATAGAAACTAGTTCGCTTGGTTCTACGAGCGATTGAAAAAGATAACATTTACGGATATAGGTCAGGCTTCGAGCATATTTGTATCTCCATCGTAACGCATAGGGATAAAAGGGCGCAAAATCAGTGCCGTATTGGTTTCTCGATGGGTATGCGAATGTAAGTGAAATTGAAGTTCGGGGAGCATCGTAGCGGTAACTACACCCTGAGCTGTAGCTACACTCACCTCATCAATGGTGACGATTCCCGATTGCGGACTTCATTCGTCCTATTTTACTTCAATCTGTAATGTGTTTCTTGTATTTGTGAAACGCAATTGCATCACTGAAGTCTTAGAATGTACTAGGAGAAATGCAGTAAATATCTTTATAAAATGTACATCCACTCCTTCTCCGCATGCGGCAACAGTAGCCTGAACGCAGCACGTTACCTCGACCGAACTGTTTCCTAAACTATTATTGAAATGCTTGCTAGTGATGTTTATTATTTGATTTATTGTTAGTGATAATTTTCTTCGACAGACTGTTCTTGAGCCTTAGCGATGGCATAATTGTGACGTGTTAGCTTAGGAAGTGTAAGGGCAAAAAGGTGCCCTGAGTTCAAATCTGGGCGTCGTCACCCAGTTCTAGGCCCGTTTCATGTTTTGCTTCTCCAAGTTGCTCGTATTGAGATCCTCAATTTGATTAGCCACTGAGTTAGCGTTAAGCAACGGTATCGAAGCATCTGTCACAAATAACGACAGCTGAGAGTCAAACAGCAAAAGCCCGTTCCTGTGCTCAGAGGCTAGATATATTTAGCTCTAAAACCCAATGTAGAAATCGAATATAGATTAATTTCTAGTACTGCTATGAATATATTGTTTTACATGTATCTCATGTAGCCGAGATAACGAAACACGCAACAATGGCGACGACCAAGTCGCTAGTTTCTGCCCGCAATTATTACTTCTTTCTGACCCACTCAATCTTTAGCAGGGAGAAAAATAATCAGCCAAGGCTACGTTCCCTTCTTTATCGCCAGCTCCCCCCAAGACTAATTTATTTACGGCTATAAAATCCACTTGTTCCCAGTTAGCAAAACTGGGGTTTCTGAGGTTAAAAACTTATATTTCGTGCAAACAAGCATACAAACGCATAACTGTTTATTATCAACAGAGAAAACTGTCGATCGAGCCCCAATTATGAGCAGATTCCCAAAGACATCCCCAAATAAAAATCCTGTTTCAAGTACTGTTCTCATAAAAATATTTTGTGCCATATAGGGACACGCCTCTGGGAATAATTTTCGTTTGAAGCACCTATATTCTAAACACATCGAACAACTTCAGCTTTCAGCCGATTCTTTCCTTTTTGTGTTGAAAACTCTTATAATAAACTTCGATGAAATGGTTCGCTCATTCATTTATTACCTTTTCAAGATGAATATATAATAGTTTACTCCTATTATAGTGCGCATTGCGTGATTTTTGTTGCAATATTGTTAAAATTCAGTTAGAAAACAAATGGTGGAATGATGGAAACAAACCTACTAACAAGTCCTGTATACAAGACAAAACGACAGCCTTCTGCTGCTACAAGTTGATCCTCAGCGTCTTTTTCTGTAGAACTTTTTTACATGTTGCAATTGCAGAGCTCTAAACTTCAGTGAGTCGAATGACCCAATAGGGATGCACAGGTCATTTTATTGATTTTTGGGACAATCCATAAAATCAACGGAGACGAAAGTCGAAAATTGGTCGTATAACAATAAGCCAAATTGAGCTAAATAGACCGGATTGGCTTAATCAGTCATACTGTCTTTGTCGGCATAAATGTCGTGTCGTCTTATGGTGATGCGCAGAGACGTAATCGCTTCGTAGACTCCACGATTATTTTCAAAAACAGATGTCAACGTAAAATGATTAGCTATACATTTTATCTTTAACTATGTTAATTACGATTGTTTGTATACTTCAGAAACAACATCCTATGTTCGATACGTTGATCTTTACGTATTTATTTTACGACGGACAGTAACAGCCGTAAGATGCAATATTTCTTGCATCTCGACAGTCGAGTGTAATGAATAGAAGCTGAGTGTATTGCCTGCTGCTGCTGCTGTAGAAGAAAGCCGAGCGCGCAAAATGAAGAAAAAAACAAGTATATATATGCATAATTCAGTTTTCTTAAGATCCAGTTTCTCGATCGTTCGGCCTAAAAGCCTGTTTGTCGCGAACTGCTGTAAAAGGGCCCATTACGATGACAGATTGACTGATGACTTCTTCACCATCTTAAATTTTCGACCGAAGTGGGCAAGTGAAAGGTACAGAGCAAGATCATTTTCTACGCGATTGTTCCGATCACACCTTCATCATTGTTCTGCAGTAGGCTTTCTTCATTCGAAAATATCATCGACCATAGAGGCCTTATACTTTTCTATTTCTAGCACAAGACATAGGTCTAGACTCATGAGTGTATGGCTGTAGCATGTAACCATTCACTGGATGATCCATTTTTGGGGAAAGCGAACAAATCGATATTGCTGAACTAAGCGTGAAACGTTAAAAAAACCTACGTCTGGTATAGGCGGTTATGCATAAAAGAACAAAAGGCAAGTTTAAAAGCGTCGATTGGCCTGGCCAGGAAAAGCTAGAGAGAATTATTGAAACGTAGCTTCACAGTTTCTACCCTACAAATTCTATTTGTAAGCTTAAGGAAAATGAAAAATTTTAAATCAACTTCTAGAAACCAGATAGCCTACTGCTTCTTCCACCATTATCAATCATCCGTCCCCTAAAATGACCTATTGCTGTTTTTGACCATGGATTGCTCGTTTCTATTTCCAATGCTTCGTATCGGGGAAGCGAAGGTTGAGCATTACTGTAATAGCTTACATCAAGCAGAGTTTTCTAATTTATCTTCCCGATTGATATTTAATGGCCTTTATCTAAGTGGACCTATTCTTCAGATCCGAGTAGTACTGACTTTCCGATATCTATCTTCACCACTTTGTTTTTCCATATTACTGTCGAATAGAAGCCTTCACGGTTTTTGGCTATCGTTAAAGTGTCATAGGCGATCTTGAAGAGATATCCTGTAAACAGCGGACAAGCATAAGCTGATTGATAAGAACAGGAGACCAAGGATTTCTTAAGCAAACGAGGAATCATTGTTCTCTGTTAGGGCCTCGGGGTGTAACGTGAATGGCATAAATATAGAACCTTCGCCTTATTTTGAAAACGCCAAAACTCGCTTTCTCCCTTTTGCTTCATGGGGTAAATGTCGTATAGATACACCCCTCTATTCCCTAATCAGAGGCGAGAAGCCTTCTTTGATTTTAGCGTTTTTCTTCTTTGATTTTACATTTGTCCCAGTACTGCCGCGTCAATGATGTTTCGTGTATCAACGAAGGCTGCTACATGTACGGCAGTAGTAAACCTCGAAAAAAACAGCTATCGCAGAAGCAAGTTACCTAATCCGCGCTGGTGGCATCGCATGGCAGATACTACTATATATGTGGGCAATCAGCAGAACTAATACGAGTTACATTGATAGTCAGCCAAAAACTCAGTTCAAGGTTGTCCATTACCAGCATCGCTATAGAGTGATCTAGGCTGCATGAAAACTCTTTGGGAGATACAATGACTACAACTGGTAGTCACTAGGACTCTAAGGACCATGCAGATTACACCTTTTTATGTTCGTGCATATGTCAGCAAAACCCAAAACCAACCTATTTTGGAAAATCGACCGAAGAGACAATCTATAGGCATGCGTCGATTTAGGTTAGCGACGTAGAACAATACACACTACGACCTTCCTTTTGAAAGGCTCTTCCATTGCTATACTCCTGAGGGCCATTTGGAGAAGAAAAATACCTCACTGAAAGCACTACTTTTACTTTTAATATTTGAATAACCGTTCTAGCTTTAACAAGGCGGTTAGGCCGGAACTTTTTGAACAAAGTGTATCGGCACTTGCCCCGCTTTAAGACATCTATTCCAGCCCACTACAACGGGTATCAGATTGTGTCGTATAATAAGCGTGGACAGCTTAAAGTGCACAGTGATATTTCGTTTTCTATGTCGGTGTACAAACATCAACCTGTCTTATTTTAGAGCTGATCGCGAGCCAAGTATATTCCATTAAAATATCGTCGACTCTGTTCACCTGGGCTTTAATATCGGCCAAAACAAATGGTCTTTAACTAGGTCTTTAAGATGCTCAGAGTTTATGCAACAATTGGGTTCTCATAATTCTGTATCTTCTACAAAAGTAAGGACGCTGATAAGAGCACAGTGGGAGACGCAATCTGCAATTCGTGAGACGGCAATAGCAACGACGACGATCAAAAGCAAATCGAATTGTTGTCAAACGTAACTTCCTAAAGGTCATTCTCGCCTCCACTGACGCGTTTGTCCTTTGTACTTTTCTGTTTATTCTAACGGCGCTATCATCCCTGTCATAGACGCGCCTTTAAACGATTAATTCTTCTGAAGTGGAAGCGGCAACCAACGGGGGGACCGAAACTGTGGTAGTTGATCGTTTTGCCCTGCGTTTGCCCTAACGGTTGAAAAATGTAGCGAAACATAATGGATCGGCAACTCCTTTTCTTTCAAAACTCTCGCTTATTACCGAAAACGATGGCAAACACTTCGTTAAGATGGCCTGACCTCCTGCTGTTTAAGGAGGCCAAATGTACGCAAACGCTCACAGAATATATGGGAAAAACATATAGAACAAAAGACAGAAAAAAGTAGAGGAAACATCTATCTGGGACATCAATACAATTCAGCTTCGTTTGCACAGACGAAACTCGACTTCTGGCTAACAATGTAGGTCGTTTCCAATGATAATATTACCTGGTCTATTTCTATTACGATTCAGAACTTTCTGGTGTGCTATAGAGCTGCACTGGCTAAGTTAAGGAAATCTGAACAGGTGACACTGGCAGAGCTGGCAGTACGTTTTTCGACAACGAAGAGCTTGGCTTAAAAGAAGGGGGGGCTAAATAGGATAAAACTGGTCAGGACAGTAAATGGTTCAAATGATATTCACCCGGATGGCAGTAAACTTGTCCTTGCCTGTAACTGACTTTTACAAGCGGATGTACGTGCGCATACCGATGAGCTCAAATTGCCTTATTGTATCTTTGGTTAGTTCTACGTCCTGGTTGCCAAGGGTACAACAGCATGGCATCCCGAGTGGACAAACTGTGTGAGGTAAGGAGTTATAATAGGTGTTTGATTCCTCTGAAAATTGACTCCACTAGAATGAAGGCATATTTCATTAAGTAAAAAAAAAGATGGTACCAATAGAAATGAACGCTTGTAAATATCGATAAGCTACTCAGAAATTACGTTTGCACCTTTGTTACTATAAAACAATTCCTTTCGTGAAAATCAATAGTTTAGATCATTTTACTGTTCTGCGTAAATATGGCTTCTAACGTCGCTGTCTGATCCCGAACCTGAGGCATCCACGTCGAGTTGAAACTAAGATAACTGCGACCATATGAAGGGAAGATATGTTACAGCTCAGACTGTAAACGCCTGTTTGACTTAATAATGGTAAAGTACAACTGTAATCGAGCACCCTAACGATCATTGTAGTTGCTTCTCTTATTGGAAGTTCATTGGCTTCGAGAGGGCTAAGTGCCAGTTGATTTCCATCTAAGTCTATACAAAAACGATTATTCTATTTTTAAGCGTATTCAATCAGAGCTTGACTAATCAAAAATAGGCGTTTCCTCCGTTTAGCGGCTTCCCATTTTTGGACTGCCACTTATTTTTCTAGCTTGCTATTGGGCTTCACGCTAGGTGACGGCCTGTGATGTACGGCCTGTCTTCTGATCAGGACAAAGCGAAACAGGCCTGTTAATCGAGTCAGTTCTAGAACCGTAGTCTAATTAAGTTTTGCTGCCGGCCGTTGCTATATGAGAACGAACGGGCAGTAACCGAAAAACCTGAGAAAACCATCTAGTGACTAGAATTATACATATATGACAGAAATTTACCTTTTATGACTACAGAGTGTTAATGATAAAGGTGCGTAATCTTTCGTGTTTTAATAATATTTGTACTTTCTATTTGTTTTTGCAAATACGTATCAATATAGCGCTGTGCATTTAGAATCAACAACAAAAATATATAGAAAAGTTTCTTTTGGAAAGTGTTGAATCTTGCTTCACACTATTTAGGATCGCAGCCACGCTTTAGCGCTTCTTGAGTCAAATAAGGTTTTTCTTTTTCCTTTAGACTAACGTGGCACTATTTGAATATGTGTTTCCAACAACAAACGGTTGAAAATCTTGCATGGTTCATTCCTCTCAAAACCGTCTAAACCTCCTTTAAATGTCTAGGTTTGCTAGTAAAATCTAAAGCATTGTTAGTTCGATCCTTTCCAACAAGCAGGCCGCTTTAAATCAAAACGTACTCGATGCAGGTGAAGCACAATTGGTAGTATATTGTTATTGATTATCCTGTCATGTATGTACGTACCCTAAAAGGAAAGAACGACTCTGGAAAGACACAGATAAAGTATCACAGAAAGCAGTTAATCTACATCCATGTCTCTTTTAAGGGTTGAAGGTACCTCTGCTAACGTGCACGTAGCTGATACATTGTCCCTGGGTGGCTAGCATAATGAGCCAAGGAAAAAATCACATATGTCTGCCTTAGAAAAGTCGTCTCTGAACGGCATAGACAATAAACGTGATATTAACGACCCAGCTATCTTTGATAAATCATATTTGCTCAACGTATATTTTTGCAAGCTGACCCTTATCTATATTGTTTATAGCTATGCCATGTGTTTATGCACGGAAGTGGATTTTCGCGATCTTTCTTTGTTGAAGCCCGGCAAAATCGAATTAGCAATGGCCTGGATTGTTATTCGCGGCTTACGCCGCAGCTTATAGGATCAGCCGTCGAACATATACTACTTGTGTTTAAAATAGCACATTTATCCACTTAATTGACTGGTACAGTTCTCCCCTTCTGATTGTTAAGTTCGCACAAATAGCGGTGCATTATTAATCAATTAACATCACTATTGTGACGTTAAGACGTTGACGATAAAACCCTACAGGACATTTGTGGCACACAATATTACTGATTTAATTAACGACGATTGTCCAGTGCGTGTTGGTACGCGCCTTGCACTTATCTGCTAGTCTCTACCTAAATATTACCCTAATTGCATCGTCACCTCACAAGACCCCAAACAGATCGATATTATTATTTTTTACTCTTGTTTTAAACTACAAACGTTCATTTAGCCCGTCGCAGCGAGGATGACGGACAGTTGGTACGTCATAGCGACCTTGTTACACACGGGTGCAGCTACAGAGTCAGCTAGAGTTGCCTGGCCCTATGTTGTCTGCCCTGCTCTAGCAGGACCAGTCGAAGCCGTTGTAGGACATAGCGGCATTCTCTGCTTGCTTTGTCGTGCCGGCGGAAAATTTCGAAACAATTTTTGTCCACCCTATCTCAAACTTTTGCCGCGTTATTGGCACGATGCGAGAGGGAAAGAGAGAGAGAGAGAGTTGCGTATAACCTTTAGTAGGCCTGTTTAGGCGGATCTGCATTTTTACTCGTGCTACGATTCCGCAGTGGACGATATAACGCTGTTGTACGGGTTCCTGCTGTAGAAAAGTGTGATGGAACGCTTTCTCAAGGTCTCTTATTGCTACCATTGCTGCTCTAGGTCAGCCGACTGTAACGAATAAACCTAACCCTACCTCACCAGACATGAGGCAAGTTGAACCGTCATACGTTTTGTCTTGCTCCTGTTTTGTCGTATAAGTAAATTCAAATATCATCCTGACACGGTAACTCGTATATGCTTGGGAATGCGCATATATGCACAACGTCAAGATAACATATGCATAGTCAACTGGACCCATCGGGTAGATCGTCGCTAATTCTCTTTATAACAGCATACAGCAATATGCGACAATATATCATATCGTGATCTCTCCATTTGATGCTGCTGTCTAAACGCATATTTATGTGAACTTGTAGCAAGGAACTCTAAAGAAACAATGTACAAAACTAATTCAAAAATACCCGCCACCAATTATTTTTATCCTTCTTCCGCTCTTTTTGTGTGAAACATCCACGTTCGCACATTTCATTCATCCGCTTTACTATATAACAGTTTTCAGAGAATTCTACGTATGTTGACGCGCTTTTTAAACCCAAATTGTTGTGCGTAATTTAAATGGGAGGCAAAAAAGCTCAAAGCAAATTGTTATCATATTTTGTCTAGAATAATATTTTCTAGTAAACTGATTAAATCTGAAGCCGCTCGCTGACGGCGCCGAAGTATAATATATTAGATAGGGTTTGATCAGCCCCGTTATTAGTAGTATTAAGTTCTTTTCCGCCAAAACGATACCCCAGAGGTGAAGTGAAAAGACAACAGTTCAGGAAAACCTTGAACCTTTGTGTATTCATGATACATTAAGTGATAAATTTAATTCGACAGGATCCTTTCGGAAATTAATGCGTTTGGCACAACTAACCACACCATTCTGCCCTTTGCGCTTGCAGAAGGTTCTTGTCTAATTATATCAGTCCGACAAGTATAGAAATTACGGTTGTGGGGTAGTTCTGCGATGAAAGCAATTGAGGGCAAACTAATATGTAAAGTACCGGCTGGACTAACAACTCAAAGCGATCACAGCTTTTGTTGTAATAGAATACGCAACAGCAGCAGCAGCAGCGGGAACGATTGGCAAGAATCCCTGATCAACATCAACCGTAATTGTTTGTTTTTTTGTTTGTGAACGGGATCTTTTCTGAAGAAGAAGTGTGTTCTTTCTGGAGATGAAACATTCTCTTTTAACGACCTGCCAACGTTGCTCCAGTTTAATAGTTTTACGCAAATTACTGATCGAAGCTGCTGAACAAGCGCGCTGCTGTTCTGTGTGCTGTACAATTATCTCTTGGCCTCTCGCGCCAAGGCCGACTTTCTAGAAGTCGACTAAAAGAGTAGTCCAGGCCCCAATCAACATCTCAGACAGCGTCGCTTGTTGGGTAGCCATTAGCTTACACAGCCATTAGCGCACACAACAGCTGCGTTCCGTACACCATCGGGGAACTGTTTAAAAAAAAACCTGTCGAGAAAACCCACTTATCCTTACTTTCTGTTTCACTTTTACCTCCCGTGCAAAAACGAAGAGGCAGAAATGATCTAACAAAGTAAAATAGGCAAAGTACAGAATCGAAACATAATGTCCAAGGTATTCGAAAACCTGCTGACTCATAGGCTAATTTATCTAACTCGTATTTACAATTAGACAAGTATAACTTGACGAAGGATGCATTTGTTAAAAGGTGATATTTCATGGCTTACCCCT
The DNA here is from genome assembly GCF_002532875.2 of Varroa jacobsoni. Lineage (NCBI taxonomy): Eukaryota > Metazoa > Arthropoda > Arachnida > Mesostigmata > Varroidae > Varroa > Varroa jacobsoni. Next base: position 18,067 of record NW_019213635.1, read on the forward strand.
ACGATTTCCATTTGGACTCGGCCCTATTATAGCTTACACCATTGCAAAGCGTCAAAACTGATTATTATTATTATTATTATACCTCTTAGCTGTTAGCATTTTCAAAATAGAGCACCCGCCGTGTCACCGGCCGCAAGCATTTTAGGGAAAAAAAAAGTTTCAGCTTTGCATAAAAACAATTACAGATCAAATTTTTGATGGCTGGCTACTTTTGGGTCTACAGTTTCCTATTGCAGATTTTAAAATTTGTCTATTCGTACATACGGTTAAAATGTAAAATTATCTTGAAGCCATTCATGCGTCTTATTAATTATATTGAGGCGTTTGTTTGGACTTGAAATAAACAACAAGGATATAAATGCGAAATCAAGTTACACCTTCCCATGTACATAGGGTTTTCAAGAATAAAATGAAATTGCATACGACGGAGAACTCAACGAGCTAGGCCAGTTTTTAGCTACAGGAGGGAAGCTATCTATGACTGCGTCGTACCTCAGTTCAAGACACATCGGTTACCTTCTAGCATTGTATTCTACCCCGGACAAAAGAAACCTCTTTTCACTTGAATCATGACAAATTGGCCTTTCCATAAATTAAGTACCGCTCAAAATAGATCGCAATTATAGCTTCTAGTTCAGTTTAACACTAACAAATCTCAATCATTAGGCCATTACAAGCGAACCTTGCGGACGTCAAAACGGAACAATGTTTGAGCTAGACGATGCTAACACATGAAATTTGACTGCTAAATATCCCAATTTCATCAATCAGTCAACAGAATATATGAATAAAAACCGATGTTTTTATCATTTAAAGGATAAATTAGTTTAAGAGAAAAAAAAACGTGTTATAGTTTCAAAAATTAACGCTCAATTGTCAACTTTTTATTGTGTTACAGAGTTATAACCCAAATAGTGAAAATACTGATTATGGAAATGGTCCACGCGGATTGAATGCAGGCCACTTGGGAACAGGTGTGGTGAATCCTACACGCGATTTGCGGAAAACTAATCAACACAGACTAAACATAACCGCTAGGTGGAGAGAGATTAGACGAGAGAAAAGCGTGGCCCTAGAAAGACACTGAGTTTAATGGCAATATCTGTTAGATTCAAACGTAAGATGAAGTCAGTACTTGCAAGGGCATTTGCCATTATGAGACATGTGTCGAAAATGAAACGGTGAATGCGGCCGTTGTTTCAGGTTTCTCAAAAGATTCACCGACCGTTGGCACAGTAATCGAAAGCACACAGCCTTGATGATAACGTCAAACCTCTTCGCCATGCTTCAGTTACTTCCAAGGAATATCGAACGTCGGATTCAACCTGCTTATTTGCCCAACGTAAGTTCGTGTGATTACGGTGCCCTAAAAAAGTCACTAATGGGCACGCATATTCCACTATTCTTCGAAAAATCATAGATAAAAAAAAGTTACATATGGAAACGCAAATGGGAGGTATGGGACTGTTCAGAAGTTGCCAGAGCGCTAAGAAAAGTGTTTAAAAGGACAGGGAGAGAACTTGTAATATTGTAGACAGACATTAAATCATAAGTTTAGCCCAACTACTTTAAAGTCTGCCGGATTCGCTTGTGACAGCCCAATATAATGTTATAGTCCGGTTTTTGTGAAGATAGCGGTTATGATGCACAAGATAATAGGTAGGTTTCATTATAATCGCATTAAAGCGAAAATGATAAAATTGCAAGCAATTTATTAAAGTTTAAGGAAGTGTTTAATCATCATCTTATATTGGTGAAGTATTAAAAGAATTCATTTAAATTACCCGCTAATGCAGCGATAAGCTTGAGAAACTCACGGTCAAACTTTGTCCCAACGCAGTTGTCACCAACGTCGCATTATTTGTCAGATTTCCAAATCAAGTGATAACTTCTTCTTCATTTGTTTTTCTCCCCATCAATTTTCAATGACGGTGTCCAGGCCGTTGTCAAGTGTAACAACCCGGCGAAGCTATACGGACGTGTTGATGGCCATGCACCAATGCCACTGCATAGTACCAGCGAAAAGGGTCTTCATCGAGCCCCAATTCTATGGCACAGAAAAGGAGACAACACTAGCAAACTCCATGTTTATGTTTGCCCTACTGATTGCCTTTCTATTCATTTCCTTTTAGCTTTTTTAGTGCTTTTTATTCATGCACTCTCAAACCATTTTGGCCTTTTGCTTCTGTTCCCTTCCTCGAATCCTTGTGCTGTTCTTTTATTTTCTTCGAGCTCGCTTTGGTTACCTGATTTCATTCATGTTGTTTCCTTCTTCTTACTCTGCGTTCGTCTCGCTTTCTCGCAAAGTTCATATGTATTCCTGATGTGCCTAGATACCAGCCAATCTGGCCAGCTTTCTCTGCCCGTCATTGCGCTACTACGTCTCACCTGGCTCGCGTTCGTTACCAGCGATGCCCGTGGTTTTTACACTTCGCCTCTTTCCCCCTATTTCTACCGGTCCCCGTTCGGCCACAATTTGATCGTCGGCGATGTAGCGGTTATTGATGCCGTCTAACGGGGATGACGCCGATGATTAACTGCCGCGTCCCTCAGCGAAAGCGGCCAGCACGAACATGAATTATTCTTCCTTTAATGCTGCTGCGGCTTTCCCCTGTAGTTGCTCTAGTCACTGCTGCATGCCAGTGAAAGCAGAAGCAGGTGGACCCCAACGCAGGAAAACTTAAAGGTGGAACAAGGCGAAAGCTGCCCCAATTATCCACTACTGTCGGTCGCTGTTTGGAAGGCGGCCGCCTGATCGGATGGCGGAATCTGGCCGATTTGAGTAGACGGACTGGTAACGCTTAACGCAACTTCTCTCGGTTAGCGTTGGGAGGCGAAATAAAAGCGAGACAACAGCCGTTCGTGGCCGTAAGATCACAAGTTGCTTTGCTATCTATTACAGCGACCTTAGGATACGACAACTGTCGTCTCGATAAATTTGAGCCTCGGCTTTTTCTAACTAATTAAATTTCCCCAAACTTTGCTTCTTTATCATTCTCTGTTATTCTAAGGAAATTCTTAAAAATCAGCTCATGCACAGCATTATCGCGCTAACAAATCTGGCACAACGAACCCGGGCTGCACCCGTGTACTCGCATACGACTGACCACAATTCGGTACCTTTCTTTTTTTAACGACTAAAAATGATCGATCGAAAACATTTAAAAAGTCTAAACCAAAAAATCTAACTATCGTGTCTAGGTGGCACGAGTCAGATGTTATAGTTGAACGACGTATTTAACGTACATAACGAAAACGTATAAGTTAATAGATACCATCTCCAAATTAAGTGCGAGCAGGGTGAAATAGCAAGTTAAATATTGCAGTCTAGATAGTAATTATCACTTTGCCACTTATAATAGTTACCGAATATAAGTATCCTGGAAATTGGCGAACTTAATTTTCATCTAACGTCGAACAAATAACAGCGTTTTAACGCAGGTGACCCAGTGATAATAGATACGTTGACAAGTTGAAGGTTTCATTCTTATTTCGGTGAAACATATGACTGAACACCGAAACCGATATCTCCCATAGGCAATCAAGAAAAATAGCAGCAGGATATTACTGGTTGTGCGGTACTATTGGTCTAGAAACCCCGATCAAAAACCAGACTTAAACTACATTACTTTACCAACACATTGTAAACACTTACGCTGATTAAACAAAGCGCCATTCTGATAAGTTCTCGCTAGGGCAAGAATGCCTTTCATATAGGTAAACCATCACTAGGACACAACATGGCAATTTCGAAAGACCATAACTCGATGGAACAAAAAACTTCTTCACAGTTCATACATGCATATGTAAAAACGGACAGAATCTATATATCACTGGGAACAGATATTACTAATCTCTCTCTGGTTTTCCCTCTAAAACAGAGCTATCATCAAACAAGGGCTGAGTTTTTAGTGCTGTTTTGGGCAAACGGTTTTTGCGCTAGCAGTACTTGTTATATAGGACAGATATATAGAATGCCACCCATTTGTTCCGTTAGATAATCGTCCTAAGTAACTGCTGTTTTCATTATTAGGCAAATAAAGAGAAACACTTAGATGTTAAAAGCTGGTTACGATTCCGTTACGAGACGAAGACCCTCGTTTAATTAAAAAGTTATCCAAAATTGTTAGTTCATGTGGTCACTTTATAGGCTGAAAAGCATGCTTGCGCCTCTTTTCTTGCAGAACGACTCGTAAAACATACTAGAAGTTACAGTCAGACGCTTGTGTAATGGCTTCATTTTTCTAAGTTGGAATAGATCAAGACTCTTGGAAGTTAGTAACTTGACATATGTCTGGCCAATATACGGAATAGCAGGCCAAAATTTCACGAAAGTTTATTTTTGATACTATAATAGATGAAAATATGACTAACTCTGAATTGAATATGTTGATAAGCTAGCTAATAATAACTAGTTGATTGTAGATGTGTGCGAAAAGATCGCTTTTGAGACACCTAAAACTTTCTGTTTAAGTGCGGAACAAATCCAGTAAAAAAAAGATTGCATGAACTTCTGGGTCTACATGGGCAACGGATAACAATAATTATCGTCGTTTCTTTTGTGGCAGTGATACAAAAATAGTTGCTCATAAGGAGGATTACTTTTTACTTGATCAAAATGGTTTTTTCAACCTACAGCTACTTCGTTGTGTAGAAGCTACAGTTCGAGGTTAAACCGTCTCTTTTGGTAGAAATTTAGGTATATAACATGGTGTAGATATTAATGTCGAAATATGGGGCAAAGTTGACCTAAATGAGGATAATTAATGACTATTCCCTTGATATCCCATGGGAATACTAACAAGGAAAGGTTATCCCATGCATATTTGTCCTTCTACTCACGCATGGCAAGACCTCGCATGATGAGCTCAATGACGACATAACCGAAGACCATTAAGTCATTCTGGCCTGCTTTTTATATTACAGATACACTCTCGTATCGGTGACTTCCAGACATCAGTCGAGTTGAACGTTATGTGGATTCCCACACCTCAGGACGCTCACACAAAAAACGAGTGTTGTATGCATAGCTAAGCAGTTTTAGGATTTTCTCAGAGGGACATTGTCACCTCTGACCCTCCTGTTTTACACAATTGCTTCGTAGAAGAAATTGGAGGCGAAGGCCCCGGCAGTCCTCCATCATCGCTGAAAGAAACCATCCATGATGTGCGTCGCATTCGCTAGTGGACGCTTATGAGGAAGCGTTTCGAATTCTGAAGAGAGCGGCGAGATTTATTATTTGTCGAATTTACACCACGTTTACCTCTATTTGCTAGGTCTTGGAGTCAGCTTGTAAAAGACGTAGAAAAATAACCCATTTAAGCATACTTCTTTGTGTGTTTGTTACGGTACAGGGGAAGTTAGCACAAAGGAACGATGTTCAATATCAATCGGCTGCCCGCAAAGCCTCTCCGATGTTGACATTTTTCGAATCACAGCCTTCCGAATCTTATTTCTCTTCTCACCTCATTAATGTACGGTAAGTATCTGTATTTTGCAACCTTCTTGTTCGAGCTGAACGTCTATCAATAGTTAGTGGATATTGTGTGAAAAAATCGAATAAATAGCTCTCAGCATTGCTGAGTGATGTTTGTCACCACAAATATGGTCTGTAACTCCGGCGTTATAGCATTAAAGATCGCCGATTGTAACTCTCCTATAATTTTGAGTGCTAAATTGTCTAGTACATTATGTTCGTTACACGTTCCTTAATTCGAAAAGTCCCTACCGGGCTCATAACCTGCCGAAGTGGGTCTTTTAATATATTAACCTACGTTACATACAGCTTAGCTACTGGCCTTACAGAATCAAAAGTATACTACCCTTAAGTATTGACTGTAAATAATTAAGCTGTAAAGTTACTGGCACTTTAAATACTTTTTTTTATGTTCGCTTAGAGCGAGATCCAACTTTGCTTTTCAGCAGTCTTATTATGACGACTTTGGTTCGATAATATAATAAATATATCACGCGCCTCTTCAAAATGGGTGGGCGAACACGTTAAATAGAGGACATTAAAGTTTCTTATTTAACGGATACATTTAAATAAATTAAGGATAAATAAGGATGCTCTGTCTTGTGTAATAATGTTTCGTCATCATTTGGATAATAACTACATACGCACATTTTCTTTATTACCTTTTTTCGAACTTTCACTAATTGGGAAATATGTAAATGTTTCTTTAATTAAAAATAAATTGTCAAAGAATAACTAATAAATACACTACATGTACCTAAGGATCTAAGCAGTGTTTTGCGCTTATAGCAGAAAAGATGCATTCTTCATTGCTATTTTTGCCTATGGCACTTTGTGTACCACATCTTCCTTACACCAAATAGTGATTTTATCTTCTTTGATCGATGATTATAGCTGTCAATCGAACTGTAAACCCAAGTGTATACAAGGATCTATCTAATATGTCTTATTACCAAGTAGCGCGATAGAGGAATCTGTGGAGTCGATTCTTCCTTCGAAAGCCGAATAAAGTACGTACAATGAGGCCAACTTCCCGAGAAAGCAACTATAACAACGCGAACGTTCATCTCGTTGCTGCGCGGATGATCGCTTTACATCGATGGGTCCTCTCTTGTTCATCATCGACTCATTGATGTCTCTCTGACAATGTAAAAGGGAAGAGAATCTGCGACATGCCATTGTTTACTTTGAATGTTTTTTATATTATATATATATATATATATAGATATTCTATTTCATATGTTACAGATTGGTGTAATATGGTAGTAGCTATCCGTACGTATCACCAATTCCATCGCGGAACTAACCGGACGATTAGCTTCGTCATCGTCTAAAGTGTCATATTCTAAAGTCCATAATAGCCTTTTTATGTCCTGAAGGGCAGCGTAATCTATTTCCTCTAGCAGTCATATGGTAAACAATACTGGCTCATCCAGACGACCACATGCCACATGTACTGTTGTCTTTGGTACCATTTCGCGTTTGGCACAATGCGTGCTTATTTTAGTATGCTAACGAAGGTATATAGTGACACTATGAGGTTGATATAATATTATGAACTGCTCCTTTGTTTTAGAGTCACCCTGAGCATGCTATATGTCCGTAGGTTGATGAAAACTACTCGGTAAATGTCGATAAAATAAATTTGTTGTTACTAAACCTGGAAAAGCTTCTTTTTTACTCAGATGATCTAGTTCGATAACTTTTAAATTCTGGTTTGGAAGCGGCTCTTCGTCCCCCAACGACCGAAACGCCACCTCTATATTCTTATGCCATTAGTGTTATTTTTCCGGCTTTCTTGTATACTGCGTCAACTTTACTCCTCAGACTTGTAGTTATTTTCAGTAGATCTTTGGATCTTCGTTGGTATGATATTGCGTCTATTCTGTAAAAAAAAAAAAAAAAAACCTAATTTTGTTGTGGGTCTAATATTGCTCCAAAGTGCGGATTATAATTATTGTCAAGAAACTCTGCTACGATAATATGATTTGATATAATGAAGCTGAAATTTGTCAGGACCCTCTGGTCGCTTTCAAACACCTTTCTGATGGTTGTTGACATTATTTTCATCGCATTTTTTTATGTTAAGTTGACTATACTATTTCAGATATCGGTATTCTCGTCTTGTATTTCTTCAGTCGCATTTTTTTTTTCTTTTTTATCATGGATAGTCTCATTTTGAGAGTGAGTGATCCTATGGGCCTTTTCCTGTAATCCTTTTCGTTATTGATAATATAACCGAGATACGGACATTGCAGTTACTGTTCGGTATAAACTTCAGTTTCCCTGATCTTGAAATGATACAGATTTTGAGGTCTTTTATTACTTTGTGTTGATCTGAAAACTGAGGTCTGAACATCCGTCTTAACAATGGCAGCCCCTCGGGCTTTATTTTTATCAGAGACCTCCATTAAGTGGTTGTCAGCCATCAGAATACCGATTTCACCTTAGTCTAAATTTTTACGTACGATTGCTCGATTTGAGGTCCTGCACATATAACGTAGGAGACAGTTGCCTCCCAGTTAGATGTGTTTCGTTCGGCATTAATACAGTAACTAGTTTTCCTCGGAGTATACCTGGACCACCATATCTATGCCTATATCTGTTTTTCATACTTAGATTAGCAGTGTATCTCATCTCAATGTGTTTATCAAGAGTATGTTCGATTTTTTCTGCATAGGTTGGCCTATCTAGATTATATCTACTGTCATCGTTACTTTTGTACTCATTTGCACACGCAGATTCTAAAGCTACGCCAATTTTTAGATTAGACTCTAGGTAAATATTTTAATCAGCGTTAATGTTGATTTATTTATAGCTGTTGTTCGAACCAGGCATTTTGTTACGTCTTACTAATTGCTCGTAGGCATTGCCCATCCCTTGTTTATTGTCGAATTATTGACATCAACAAAGAGCTCCGTAAGAGTATGGGTGTTTACGTATGGATCCAGAGCGAACAACATTCGCTCAGCGAGAAACATGTATTGTTGGCTTTCTTATTTAAATATACAAATATATAATAAAGATGTTAACGTCAACGTTCATATTTTATAACGTAGTCTTCTACCTTTTCAGGAGAGATACGTACTTTTTCGGTGCCTAGTTGCAGGTCTACCTATTGGCGTTGCTCTGTGACCGAATTGCGAATGGCTCAGTCAAGGGAAAGGCCAAACGCTTGCCTACCTGGACCAATATTGTTATGTTTATCGACCCTTGACTGCGGTGTATTTACGAAACAGTATATACAATGCCTAATATGTATACTGAGAAGCATTCCGAACGCTGTGCTTTGATGAAGACTTCTTTTCATGACATGCTTGTTTCACCAAATGCTTTTGAGTCGACTGCATATACATTTCATATGGCATCCTCAAGCGGCGGATCCTACCTATAGTCAGTATCGCAATACTAAATAACGTATTGTGCACAACAAGATAATACTTTGCGGATTCTGTGCCGCTATTAACGCATCGTCCGTACATTATTTTGTTCGAGTCATAGGTCAAGCATTTTTACATAGAATCATCACTTTTTTGACCTTACGCGAGAGCAACCGTCGTCTAAGATTTAAATCTGTTCCAAACTACGAAGTTATGTCATAACTTTAGCAATGACAGCAGAAATTTTCAATTAATTTCCCATGATGGTGACGATTAGCCTTATCAATACTTTACTTCTAGGCAATCATTCATGAAAAGGCCTTACCTTTCTTCATCTAGTCGCTTGTCACAAACCAATCATTTTTGCGTCAGCCTGACATTATTACTTAACCCTGCCTGAGCTCTCTTAACCTGCCCTAGTATGATTGATTTTGCTATTATATAGTACATCAGACTTATTTTACACAGACAGGCGTCTACATATTTGTATCTACAAACACGCCAGGCATAAAGCCGTTATTTAGATACACATGTTTGCCTGTCTGTTTTTGCGTCTTGTGCTGCAGAACTGCGATGATTGGGGAGTACTCGCGATTCCAATTATTATCCTAATAATACTATTTTTGTATGCTTTCTATATTTATGCATATATGTTGCACATACGTACATAGGAACCTGTATCTTTTGATAATATCCCAACTAGCTAGTCTGAAAATCAGATACGGGCCGTAACGACAATGTTTGCATAGGTTCATGTCCTCGAAAGTAGCTCATCTAGCTAATAAACCGAGACTGCGTCATTTGTCTTGCATGGCGTATAGATGTAAAAGCAGTATGTACACAAGTGTTATAGAATGTACATTCACAGATGACAATAAATTTGGCACGTATTTACGCAAGCAGCAAGACCGGTAACTTAATGTTTAACTTGTCTGCGCTGAAGTCTCCAGCAGACCTGAATGCTGCGGCAATGTCAAGCATGTGTGTAGAAAAGACAAATCATGAGTTCGAGATCTGATCAAGGTAAACGTTAACTGATGCTTGCTGATTTTTCTCCTCTGCGTGACAACAAAGTCACGGGTTACCATGTTACCATACTGCTGAGCGAATGGACAAGAGAGAAGGCAATAGAGTCATTAGTACCTTACCATTGACAACAACACTCTATATAACCGATGCAACGAAGGTGGATACCGCACATTTTCTGTAAGTCACCCACAAACCTCGTTTTTTGATGCTACCTATTTCTTAATCTTTTACGTGTCTCTTCCCATCTTCTTAGATCGAAGGTATCTCATACGCACTACTGTTACATAGCAATATATTTGTATACGCAGACGTCTTCTAGCACAAAACCAAAAATACCCGCAGCGAAAGATGCTAGGGCAATGGGATCTACTACATCTTCGGTTTCATAGTTAAAGGGCCAGCTGCTTGCCACTCAGACGACAGCAATGAAAGGAAAGCGCCGCAATCCGGTTTGACAGGGGGAGCAGCTTTACTTAGCCAGATTGGTTGAGCACAATGGGCCAGTGAAGAGGACGATGGCTTCAAGATGAGATCGTCTGGGTATGGTTCAGCTCTTGAAAGAATCTGGAGATTTAAAGGAGTGATCCCAACTTGAAGGGCTAAGCACTTGCCACCACCTGGAGCATGATAACGAGCCATGGTAATAAGGTTCTCTGCTGCCTTCGACGCGTTCCAGCGAATTCATATGAGCAGGTATTATAAGAGCTAGACGATCGACAAGTACCTCACGTAGTGTTGGATATATACATACAAAGTCATGGCTAACCTAGCTTGCGTCAAGGTTCATTCATACCTGAGGTGCTTTGATATTACTTCGCGACGTCATTCGTCTAACGAAGCAACGGCGTCAACGCATCGATCATAAATGGCAAACAATTTCATGCGAGGTCACCTATGCAGTCTCTAACCACGAACGCTTCTTATGAAAACAATGCAACAGGACTAATAATACAATTGATTATTTATTTATTCCTGGTTATCTTAATCTATGCTACGTATTTCGTTTCTGGGTAAAGGATGACGCAGTATCTCCATTCTCCTTAACCCATAAGGTTCCCTTTGAAGTGCATGCAAAGGCCTATAAAAGAAATTGTGTTCTTGTAATTCAGACGCACCAGATTTAAAACGGAAAAAAAACCGAAAGAAGTTGTTAAGATAGCAAAAACCTTAGGTAAATCAAGTTTTACTGATACACGTAAATGGACTATTTTTTTTAAATAGCATTATTACACGATTTCAATCATAAAAGTACGTAAATATTGCTGCTCTAAATTCGAAACAACTTAAAATCAGTTTTCAATCACGATAGTATTGATTGTGCCTGAAGAACTTAGTTCATGAACTTTGGCTCACATGCTCGGTACCCATGCTATATAATATAATACAAGACTACCAAGAGTATTAACAGTTCCAGGCCAAAGGATCCAGAGGATGATACATACAAAGCAAATATCAATGATTTTGAAGCGGACTTATGCATGTAGACTTTGTTCTAGCTTATTGAGTACGCGCGATGTATAATTAGTCCGTAAGAAACTCATCTAAGTATTAAACTAACACTCAATATAATAACCGGTTTTTCAAAAGACCGATACAAATTAGTATACCTTAGAAAACAGCGGTGGAAGATCTATAAACATAATCTAAAATAATCCAACATTCAGTTCATTATTATTTCAACAGGACCCTTTCAGTTATTATAGGTTAACACAATTACAGTATACGCACATGAGTCGTTTGAGCCACAAGCATTCTGGAATGCCCTTAGGCTTTTCATATACTTGCATGTTTCAAAAAATGGCTACACATATATTGCTAAGTGACATATACACCAATTCTAATACGGATATGGCTATCTACAGTATTATATTATACCAGTGAATGCGTCCTTTGTCCACAGAAGCTCTCAAGATTCAGCGGTAATAAGCTAGAATTTTCACGTATGCGAAAATGACCTGTCTAACAGTCGTCCTTGCTCTATTAGACAATGTTACCGGCGTGTCCGCGGTAGCGAGGGTTAGTACACATACTCAAGAGCTTCTTAAAGATTTTCGGTTCATCACCATCTTCTCTAAAGTGCACTGACTACACACTGCCCACACAACTGTTACTTTACAAAAGATTACAAAATCCCGCTAGCAGAATTATTTGATAGCTAGCAGTCATTAAATAGAGACTGCAGCAGTCGCTCTCAGCCGAAGAATGGTGTCAGCTAGCGCTAACGGTCTTCCTTTGAGTTCGACCTAATGTACTTTACGTCCGTTAGTAAAGCGTCGCGCAACGCGAAGCGGTGCTGTTGGTAGTATGTGCAGGGTAGACTGTGTTTGAATCCTCATTTTTTTCAGGCAAACTACAGGCTGCAAGCTTGATTTTTCCTGTAGTAATATGCTGTAGTAATAATTTCGTGCTGATATCCATAATCCTGATATCCATGGCGGGTTACCTACTCAAAATACCACGACTTTCAGAACAAAACATGCTGATAAGGTTGCTTCCACTTTTGGTTTCGCCTCATAGCCTTAATTACGTGATATTGATGGAGTAGAAATTTAACCATTACTTCATATATATCAACGACATGCATTAATATATGTTAACGAATCATTAATTATTAGTGAGATGGCATCCATTTCAGTACCTGTTCAAGATGAAACTACTCATGGCAGTTGAATATCCAGTCTACGTTTTCGTTAAGCTCGATTTTGGAAATGTAATCAATCGTTTGGTACATACGGTGCATTGCGTATAACGTAAAAGTGGATTACCAGCGTTGGGACCAGTGTTATCTACCCTGAGTATTTCGTTTTAGCCCCTGGGGAGTTCCTTCAATGTAATTACAGTTGACACATTGCGTACAATACAACTAGAAGATGAGTTTTGTCTATCTCTGAATAAAAATCGGAATGCTTGGTCACAAAAGAGGGCAAGGCACAGGGTGCCATAACGGGAATACTTCTAAAGGTCAGACGGAGCCGCGCAGCATACCGAGAACGCTAAGAGCACTTTATTGGTATGCAAAAAACTCCCAAACGCCTGCTGATAAACGCAACTCATTGCTACCGGTACTTACTTAAGAGTTATTCATCCGCAGAGTATGCATTTAAAGATGACACAGTTGAGGCTTAACGATGATGTGTAATGACTCAAGTGTACGATGAGGGGACGAGGGTCATCCTGAGCATTGTATTCAACGTCAACACTACAGATATAACGTAGGAAATACAAGTCTGCTCATCTGTACGTGTAGTAGTGATGGAATTAGCCCCCATTTTTTTAACGCTGTATACCTTTTCTAGTTCGATCGATTCGCTGAATGTTTCTTTCATGAAGGCATCCGTCTAGCCATAAACAAAGCGAAGGAGGAATCTAGAAGAAGGCTCGTGTCACAATTAAAGCTTAATTTCCTAACAAAGCATATAAAATAGTAGACCTTTGCTGGAAACATGCGTCAAATTATAACAAGAGACATGCTCTCCTTTGGAAACTTGTCTTTTTAACCATAACGTCAAGGACTCTCCACAACCAATATACATGGTAGGCTTGAATTCATCTCTCACGGTTTCCTCATTAAAATCGGAGGCGTCATCATGTAACCATTTCTAATGTGCTGCCTGCGATACCGCGGTGGTCAGTGACAGTTGGCGTATCTGTAGCAGCGTTAACTGTTCAGGTAGGTTTCTGAGGCACCAAAAGCTAAATATGATCAGTTATAGGGCACCGTTAAGGGCAGGTATATTTTCAGCGTCTAAGTATTTGAGACCATTTGTTCAGTACTATTATAGGTGGGGGAAAAAAATAGGACGAAATAAGTACACCATTATGGCCTCGAGGCAAATAGTTCTTTTGCGTTCATCACAATGCATTCACTACTACAGAGTGAACAGCTAAATACGTAGGTAGAGAGAATATGCGTCTGAATAATTAGTATATTTTAAAATCATCAGTCAAATATATAGAGGGATCTTATTACAGAGCATTTATTACATTACATTACAGAGCAAAACTTCCAATATGGATGCTAAGCAAGACATCAAAGCAGCTGCGGTTTCTAGCAATCTGCAAAGAGAATGCAGCGGCTACTTTGAGCCCAACTAGGTAACAATAAAAATAATAACCAGCTAGAGTAGATTGTTATTGTTACTTAACAAAAAGCGCCTGATCGCGTCACAGCACATTTCGATTTTAAGATATTGAGGATTCGTCTAAATAAATGCAAACAAGTCGCTGAAAAGCTCCTACATGGTATTCAACTGGGCTAATATAGACACTTTAACATCTTATTTTATCTAGACATATTGTCAATTTTCTCTACCCATTTTCCTGAAAGTAGAGAACGCAAACGGCGCCGCGCATGCAAAGATTTTTTTTTTCAAAAATCAAATGTTTTCCGATCATTGGTGGTCATGTGAAAAATGGCAGTTCGATGTCCATCTCTCACCGCTCCTCGTTGGAAGCAACCCACCTCTCCATAGTTAACGCATGGACTTTCCTCTAGAAGGGCCATACGTCAACTATGGAGAGCGACTGCTAATATAAAAGAACTGGATCAACTTTTATAAATTTGAGAATTTAAGAATTTGCTAAATTGTTGGAACCTTCATCGTTCTTCACGGAAAAAGCTCTTTGGAAGAGGTAAGTAACCCAAATCTTACGTTAAACAAATTGAAAGCTATTCATTACTAGCTGTTTCCTGAATACATCTCAAGTGCTACTACTTTCTCGATAGCCTGTTCAACTCTTTCGTGATGCGAAGCCAGTTTAGAAACGGCCTTAACCCAATTTACCTTGACAACAGCATATGCTGAATGTTTCCCTAAGCCTTTACGTTTCACGCCAATTCAATTCGATTTAAAAGAGGCCTATTTAGCAAATCAAGGGTTAATGGACTTTAAAAACGGCCCCTCCTTCAAGTGTTCTCACCTTAAGTAACAGGTACTCCAAGGAGCCTTCGTCGAACGATTTCACTTCCCCAGCAAAATTTGATCAACTTTGACATCATTTAATATAGATTTAGGTACAATATAGAACTAATATATATTATTAGTACTTCTAGTGATGAGTCACTTTACAGCCGAAGTATTTTTGCTTCATCGTTAGGACTCGATAACGTTTCCAACCGATATATTTGGTTTAAAATAATTAGATCTCTCTAGATCAATTATAACCCTGCTCACTGCCATCTCGTTTGCCTCACGCCATAATATGGGGCAGTTAGGAGTGGTATTTATGACAACAATTAAAACGATGCAGAGAAATATATAAAGGTACATTACATTTTTTAAGCCAGAAGTATTATCAATAAATTTGCTGCGAAGGCCTTAGCTACCTATGGAGACAAAAGCCATCTTGTTTAGCAATCCCACTAACTCGATTCAGGTATTCAAAGACAGTAGCAACGGAAGCAACAAAGTCCGTATGGTCCATGTTACTGTATCTTCTAAAAAGAGCTATCACTAACGATTTTTCAAACTGTATCACATTCTCCGCACGATGTGCGCTAACAGGTGCAGCATATTTATATGAAGCGAACATACACTAACAATACTATAAGAAAAACATACGTGCGATTTGTATAGTGATATATATATCACAATTGCCATACCAGAATGTCCAGGCTATACTGACTAGTTCAATTACTCCAGTCAGACCAATTATTTCATTGGTCATATTCACTGACAGCTCGGCGCAACTCCGCAGAAAGAAGAACCGAACGACAGCGATTCCAAGGAAAAATGAGGGCCTGCTTGCGCCGGTGGCCAGAAAGACTAGGGGCCTTTAAATCTCCGGTCACGTGGTACGTGCAATGTTCGTTTACCCTTTTCTATTTAGCTAGATGCCTGGCATACCGGTACCTGGGCAAACCACCTGTTTGCCATCATTTGGAATGTCTGGAATGCGGCACCAGCTGCTTACCGTTTTGCCCATCAACTCTTACCTTGGTGCTTACTAGGGGCAAGCTTTGTAGGAGTTACTCCTACCGTTTAATAACATTGGAAAAATGATCACAGTTAAATCTTGATACGAACTGCCTTCGATATAACGTCAGCGTAGCAATGTCTTCAACGAATTATGTACAACGGGTATTAGCGCAAAATATTCTTTATCTAATAAAGGCCTTAACAGACATTATACGCCGGCCAAAGCATTTTGTGATCTCTCTGTGAAACATGCAACAAAGCTACGAAAGATAAGAAAAGAAATAGAAGAAATGACATAAAATAGATCCATAATTACTGATCAACAGATACTAGCATCAGTGAGGAAACTAATGTTAGGTTTGAAATGCATTCTGCAAGTAATATTTAATATCCTCTGTATTAATTTTTATGTAATTAGTACTTAATATCTGAAAAGTCGAAAGCTAGTTACAAATTGAGTACACGGTACTAACAAAAAGGATCGAAATTTGTCAAAACATAGGTAACGAAATTATGAAAATGTCATAACCCCAGAGACAATACATTAGCTATGGCTAATGTATTGTTATCTTATCCATAAGGATAAGAGTCATTCGTGTCCGTTGTGTTACTCAATACTGGACCAATAAAGCATTTAAAAATACGGAGATTTTTAAACCTGGACATCAGAGTAAAGTTGTGTATATTGTAGACGCAAGCACACTTTCAGTGTAGGAAACCCAAAAACGCAAGGGTCGGTCAATCGTATCGACTATATGTTTCATACCTGACGTACAGGTAGAATAGCATGACATAATCTGTTTTTCTCAACTTAAGTCAAGGATAGTCTACGGTAAAGTCCACTCAGAAACGACGTGGCAAGTCATCAAGTTTTGCCGAACCTGCAGCTATTACCGTCTAGTTAGTCAGCTAGTACCATCAATGCACAGGCTTATAGTTAGGAATAACTAAAAGAAGCTAAGGAGTGCAGTTTTACTCGTCTAGCAGGGGCCAATAACGTGCGTCCGCTCAGCTGATCAGTTCTGTTGTTTGTTATTGTTTAATTAAGTAGATGATGACATTCAATGCTTTAATGCAGAGCGAAAACATTGTCTGTAATGGACGTGTTATAGGGGCATCTCACTTCTACACACACACGGCCCAACTCTTTTGGCAGTCTATTGCCATGTACTTGTTATTGTTTTTGCTTTGCTTTATTTTACTCCCTGTCGATATTTGATGTATGTAATAAATCACGTCGTACGTAGTTTAACTAGTTATCATCTTAATTTATTGACATTTCAAATGAGCAAAATTATTGAAATAAAAAATAAATACAAAGTCGCAGTTATTTTTGTCTGCACCCACTCCACCCCAATTAGGTAATATATCGTATCGTATTTTATTTCCTAGCATATGTATACTACTCCGCCACTTTGCATTACTTTTTTAAAATATTATAGTTGTCCTTTAAGCACTCTATGGACTGATGTATTTACGGCTTTCATCAGTGCCGCAGGCAATTACACTGTAGTACAGCACAAAGGTTTTTTGAAACTTTCGGTCTTAATTTTTTTTTACCAACTAACTCTTATCGACTACTCGAGTTGAATATCGAAAACTTCTTCATTGGCCATTATTGAGAGTGAGTGAAATCTATATTGTTAACAAAACCGCTATAAACTAACAAATTTAGTTTCCGTACAGTCTACCGTGTTTGTGAAACTAACAAATAAGTTTATAAGTGCAACTAGTAATTTCATAGGTAGTCATTGCAAATAATTTTTTGCAAAATTACACGTCGTAAACGATTACCTTTATCTAGCTTATTCTAACAGCACTAGTCGTCTATGCTTGCAGAGGTATCCATTTAGAATAACCGGCGAATGAGCAGGCTAGATGGCAAAGAAGATAATCAGTGGCGAGCTCAGTTAGTCGATGTCAAACCGTGCCTCTTTTTGAGAGTGTACATAGCAAATCATTCACAAAAATATTGCTTATTTTCATATACACTGTGCGTTTTGCAAGCGACCATAATGTACATTCCACAATGACGTATATCACTCAGGTAGAAGTCTCATTTTGGCAAAAGAATATATCCGCCCACATCAGTCCACAATTATCAATGAGCTATGTAGTTATCAACTCTCATTAGTGAGCTAAATATAGGCTGTTTACACAGGCATCTCTCGCTTCCAGTCTTCTGTAGACTTTATTCGCTACTCAGTCACGAAACGTTCTAACTACGAAAACAGATCAAGTCAATGTAATTATAAATACATAGCTTTACCGGGGAGCGCACGGCCAGCATTGGGAACTTCAGTATTCTATAGATAGACTCTCACTTTCTTAGATGATCTTTAATAGATAGTAATAAATAGGCACAGTTATAGAGATACAGCAGTATTGTCCATTGACATACTAACATAAATTCAATTAGAGAAATAAGGATGACCGAAAAATCACGAGCAAACCATGGTAAATAACTAGGCACATAATACATCTTCTTTTTATATTTTCACAATTAGGCTAAGCAAGCCTGGAGTATGGCGAAGAAAAAAGAAATATTGTGATGACAAGTTTGGGCAGATACAAACACGAGCCAATTGCTTTAACATAATTCAATAAACGGACTTATCGTAGGATTTCTAACTGCGCCAGCACCGACGTAACATCGAAAATCAGAGATTATTCACTAATAGTCAAGTAATGCATCGCAAATTGGGCCCGATGGATCGATCTCCTCTGAAGGATTGTTTTCTAGATCCTCAATGTCCTTGAGGAGGTCAGCGGTGTACTCGCATTTCAAAGGATTCCTGACACCATGAATGCTACAGTCATGTCTGACGGGACATCTGCTCATGACAAAAAAAAAACGTGCACATTAGGATGAAACTTTCTCTACTTGCGTGTTCGAATTCTAGACAGTTAACATTTTTGTTAATAGAATCAAACCTTATTTTCGACATATATTTAATAAAGATAGCAATAATGGACCACTATAATGAATGTTAATTAGAATACAATATAAATATATGATATAACACGCATTAAAGCCCGTCAGTTAACCACATTTCGTAAGCAATATCCTCCTTGACAGCCCTGGACACGACTTTGAGCATCCAAATTCTATGACGAGTGCTTTATGAACATGCTACATCTTGGCAGTAATTGTCCTTATTTTAACAGCCTATCTCTTACATGCATACCAACATGTAGCTGATATCTTGCTGCCATCTGAAGCTCAAAATTTAGCCCAACTCTGACCCTAAAGACATTTCCTGTTCACTTACGTACAAACCACTGCCCCGCATTAGCTTTACCTAAAGCCTCGATAGAAGACGCGACATTTAGACGGATTCTTTGAGGGAATACATTCTAAAGATAAAGCACTTCATCATCTTTAAGCAGCAAATGCATCCCGTTTGTGCAGTCCACATTCTAAGCAGCTATTTCGTATTTCATCTTTTCCAAGCGGAATACATATTTAACATTAAAAACGAACATAGACTAACGTTTATATTGCAGTAGTAACTATACCCAGACATAGCGACAGCAACTTCGGAGTTAGGCGTAGGTGAGTGCTGATATAGATCAAACTGACCCTTATTAATTAAACGCAGCACAAACCCTATGAATGATCTATGACGATTAATTTTGTTCTCTTTGATATTATTTTATCAAATAGGAAAAAATCGTTGAATTACTATAGTTATCTTAGATTTCTAATCCTAAAAGACTGGTCAACATAGTACTTGCCTCCCACATGCAATGTTGCATATGGCCATCGGGCTCTGATATAGAGAGTCGAGGGCAGCCCAGAGACAAAGATAGTCATTCGAATCTTTTAACTTCTCTGAACTAACCGAACGAACGACTTTCCCCTGGAACCGCAAAGTTCCGAGTATCACATTGATATCTTCCACGTCTAACTCGACCTTCGAAATCCCTGCAAGTGAAACAAGCGTCGTTAAGTATTGCTTACATATGAACAATTATTAAACTAAGCTGGTATGTATTCCATTTTTCTTACCTATCTATAGTACTCTTTCTCTGAAGAAAAGCTTTCTACCAAAAACTGCTCTTCATCAGAGGGGATGGAATGTAAAACCGAGTTGAGCGCCAAACTGAATTTTCAAATAGAGTAAGAGCTTGCTTTATCCGTTCCTTCAGGAAGTCTGTTAACATAATACTAGCTCCTTTTGAATGCATATTTTAATAAAGCTAATTGGCGTGTAAGTTGACCTGATGTTTTAGAATTTCGAATGCACACTTACCAAGTTGTTTGATAAAGCTCCAAACCTCCTTTGTGCTTGCGACCGAATTATTCCGCATATTTACCACGTCATCTTGGTACTTCTCCGCAGCATTTTTCCCTTTATGTGCCTGTAATGGTTATATGCTATATAAGGAAGTTTGAAAACTAAATTTCGTAAATTCAGCTTCCAGTGGTAATATACTTATCATATGCATTTCTATCGTGTAGTCTTTATAAAATAAAATATAGCGTTTTTTTTTTTATTTAATAAAAACACAGATTTATTATGTGTCCGCCGTTAGTCTCTACAATATTTTCTTATCTCTCAGTCAATATATTTATTGTATCTCACCCGACAATTTAAGGGTAGTGTTGAAGAGCTCATCCAGCCAGTTTTAAAGACCCAGATCTTTTTATTGTTAAATACACGCTTAAAAATTTCGTTCGTCATAATCGAAGAGGATATTTTGTTTCGAAGAGGAGGTTTGGAAAATGTCTGGCTGCAAAAAACCTCCCACCTCAGAACTAGCGGGACTGCTTTAACGGCTCTTGTCATGTGTGTTTTGGTATCATCGTGGAGAACGTTAACTGCATTGTTTATCAGACCTCTTCAATTAGGTAGTCTCATTCACTTGATGCAACCAAGGCGTTATGGTTCTTAGCTATTGCATTGTTTGTTTTCGTCAAACATTTTGTAGCGTGTGAGTTCTTCCAGTCTTATCAAACACAGATCAGGGTCTCTCTAAAACGGAAATCCTGCTTAACTATGGGCCAGAATACCCATTCCTTTCTCTGCTTCACGTCAACATAGAGGTACACATTGCATGGCACTCGTAATCATTCTGAGCAAGATTTTTTCATTATGGCTACGTGTTGCTGGTGCCAGGCCAATAAAAAGTTTTTATAAATATAATAATAAATAATAAAAATGTTTTTCCGTGTTCTGCGCTCATTATATGGAACAATCAAGGTCTTAATTTTTAAGCAAATTCCTCTGATTCAATATGTATGTCGATGGCCTTATGACTGCAATTCGTCTTCGAGGCCAATTCAGGAGCTGTTTTCTGGCCGTTTTCCTTTGAAAATGGCTTTTGCTCTCCACCTGCCTCGGATAATCATTATTAAATCTCGCAAATCACCTTCGAGTAGTTCTCACAGAGACAAAACTTTTATTTGTGGCATAGATATTTTTTTGCAGTTTTTTGATTTTGGCAATGAGAAAACTAGAGTAGGTTTCGAAAATGTACTTTTTTTTTTATCAGGTACGTTTATTCCTGGAGCCAAGAAGGACGACCATTATTTGTGGTCTAATGTTTGATATTTGACCTGATATTTGATCAACGTTAGAAATACGTCGATAAAGAATGCGGTGACATATGGAGAATCCTGATCTCTCCGTAACGTCAGCGATTACTGGTTTGCCCTGCAGACGTCGAAGCTGCTGCAAATCTGTAGCTAGTAAATGTCGACCTTTACAGAAGGAATGAAAAAGCATGCCATTTTATTCGAACTACCTTAGCTATTGCAGGGTCATTTTAAAACTGAGCGTTCTAAGCGCTGGCTTACTTTTCCATGATAGCATTTTTCAATTAATTCAAGGTCAATCGGCTCTACTGCTTAGAAACTCGTTTTTAATATATATATTATTATTGTCCCAAATAACAATTTCATATTGGCAACATCTTGACGTTTGCCGAATAACATAAATTATTACAGAATTAACTTTCGTGTCGTCTTTCTAGTAACACTATTAAAGTATTAATACTGTCGTTTTCACTTGCACAGTTAACAGACACTAAAAGAAGATAAGTAGATAATGATACGTTTGTCAATCACAAAAAGCGTGTAGCGAATACACACAGAACAGGACCCTCTAGCAGTAAACGTCGTAGGATAGACTGGAATTGGCATTTAACCATCTGAATGTAGACACAGCTATTAAACATAGATGAAGCGTCTTTAATGGCGCGTCGAAAGATTCAATTCAAATTAGTTAAGCCACTGTCGGCGCTGTCAAGCCACAACCAGCGTAGTCATACTAATAAACATCTACTAGCGATACATATTTAAAAAAAAAATTTTAGCGAGATGTAGGTCATTCTTACAGAGTGACTTAACAACTACTACCGCCATAATCGGCTTACCAACATGCCTGTTCTTTCTAGCATCCATATTTATGTACTACAATACTTTCGATTTCAGTCAAGTCTGTTGAGTAGCAGCTGAAAGCAATTTTTCTCAATTTCAGATCGAATCGAACGATATGAAATCATCGCCTCCCACGCGTGAATGCGCATGTGTCATCACAGATTGACAACCTCTTTTGACGAGTTCAGTGCCCATAATGCCGACTATCACCCGTTGAGTGTCAAAGTTGCCATGGTAATCCGTGTGCTAAGCAACGCACACGATTGTCACATGAGATCTCCACCGATACGAAACCCAATTTGTGTGATTTGCTTTGCTCAGATTGAAGACAGAAAACGCCTCACAGACAAAAAAAGGAGGCGTTCATCGACTTTCATGCTTTATAAATGCAACAACCAAGCTATCAAGTTTTTTTCAAAAATTTTATCCGCCATACGATAACATGACAAGTGCAGTTTTTTCATGTAAACGCACATATAACTTCAGTTACAACGGAAACTTGTGTGTTTCGTTTGACTCAGGACGCTTCAGCACTACTAGAAACTTAAGAGCTAATTCACTAAATAAACTCACTAGAAATCTATAGCATTGCTGCTGTAGAATCTCCACAAACTCGGACTCGAACTCCTGGCCAGAGTACCAGGCGCCGCCAGTTACTGACCTGTCAGGCTCCAATTCGTATAGCATATACAACCTCTTCTTTGAAGCCGACACGGACTTAACGACTTTAATCAGCTTCTTAGCTGGCGACAGAAAATGAACAGATGAATGAAAATTAAAAAAAGGGTAATAGGGACCCGTAGTTTTTTCTAATTATAGTTAACAGAAGATTAACTCCATTTTATACTCCATTTATAAAACAATTTGACAAAACAAATGTATAAGCACGCTGCTTTATTTTCACTAAGATAAAGCATACAAAATAAGGCTTACTTTCGAGGTTCTTGAGGACTTTATTAAGTTGAGGGAGAACCAGGCCTGAAAACGAGCGGATATCTCGAACCCAAATTCCTTTGTTGCCAGCTCGTTCGATCACTTGAAACACAACACGCTCGTCTTTGTCACAGCCTTTTGTCCTGTCCTGATTCACATATCTTGAAAATAACAAATAGAAAAACCACCGAGTGACAACGTATAACGGCGCGCACTATCTGCGCTTGGATGTAATTAAGTAATTTATCCTACTCAATCACTAATAATAGTAATAACAGTAAGATAAATTCATGAGATTGAAACTCTGAGTCAATCGTGCAGCGTATACTGTGTCAAATATCCTCAATAAGACGAAAAACAAATGCCGTTACAGCTAGCCTAATGAGCTAATTATTCCTATTTCGCAGAACTATGCCTTATATTTTGAAGCCGTTCATGCGTGTACGGGTTACGCCGCCAGAAGTACGATTAAAAAACTCAAAAGATAATACTATAGAAACTTTGCACCTCTGCAGGCCATGGCCAGTGCTTATTGCTGCGTCCCGGGATAATTAATTGAATGTAAAGCAGATACTAAAGATATATTCTATTGGTGCTAATCGATTATGCTGTATGATCTCATCTGAATACTGCCATAGGTTACTGTTCACAGAAGATTTATGTATACATCCACGTGGCCAAAGCGGAATAGCCTGAGGCAGTTATTTTAGTTTATCCTCTGAAAGGTTCGAGTGACTTCCACCAACTCGATCACCATAAGGACCGAAATATTTTGCACTCTGACCCTACTATAGCAATGCACTTATTAGCTCTAAGGGTATGTTCATGCCTAGCTGATTCATATGAATACCATTGCATAACGGTCTCTCTCGAAGGAGCTAGGCGCTTCATTCTAAAGCTCCCTACCAACGTTACACACGCGAAATTGAAATTCGGAAAAAATACAGCCGTAATAAGAGGCTATGGCTACCTCCTAGACCAACAATTAATCCGGTGGCTATGCAATCAATCTTCAAGTTACATGCCACATAAAACAGTGCACCCTTACCTGATAATGGCTAGTCAATGGCCAGGCTAAAGTTTTTTTTCCCGAAATAGATCAGTTCTGACCCAATTTAAGTGATTTAATGAATGGCAGACTATTGCAATGATCAACCGTCATGTTAGTTCAAACCAATTATAATTATTCTTCTCAATTTTTATCATGTGTACAGAAATCTGTACACATGTGTGCGAGCTTGGGGCGCTATTGCTGACTGCTAGTCATTATTTTCGTATGCATATCAAATTCAAATAGAACATTTTTTAGCAAGTTTTAAACCTGGCTAAGCCTATAAACGTCATCTCTCGCTAATAAGAACTTCCGTGCAGTAGCTTGGAGAACAGAGCTTCTGACTATATCGGAGAGAGTTAAAATTCAAAACTAACAACATGTCTAATGCGAATAATAATAAATATGCAAAAAACATCATGGTTATGCACGTTGAAAATCACCTACTACGTTTGACCAAATTCATAATTTAAAGCAAAGCATCCGTGGGTCCTTCAGTTACATCTTTACTCTAAATTATGACAGTGAAACAGGTAAAATTTTCTAAATTTAAAAACGCCAAAATTTACACAATAACGACACATTACAATCATCGCATTAGAACCGAGCATCTTCAAATCTAAAAAGTCACCTATAAACAAGTGTTCCACCCTGTTTAAGAATCTCAATTTTGCCTTTAGAGAGAAGTTTGTTGATTGCATTTACGCGTTGAGCCGGAGTTACGTTTGGCATTGCCACCTGTAACGATAGAAAGATACAGAATCTATTAGGCTAAAAAATACTCTTACAATAGAACCTATAAACAATAAAAAAAATTCGAAGTAGAAAGCCACCTTTTGAAGTGTCGACAAATATTCTTAGGTCCATAAAACAGAGGTTTACATTTATTTTAGGAGACTTTTTTAACATTGAACTTTTAGCTAACTAATGAGAAATCAGCAGAGAATCTGCTAAACTCATGTGAGGTTCGTGCGGTGTGTCACTTTTCTAGTATATACAATTACTCCTCATAAGTTTTCATTTCAGGTCTATACATCTTATACGTTTGAGGGCAGAGCCAAATTGATCTTATAGTTATATGGAAATAGTTAAGCTATTTTACTTTTTAAATCGACCAGACCTATTGAGTAGGGTGTTTGTTTGGTTCAGCTGCGTGGCTTCCTATTTCGGTGACATTCTCGTTGACAACGAACTCAATCGAGCTAACGATATATGTCCAATGAGTTCAGTCGAGTAAGGTTTGGCGAGCCTTAAGAAATATTGAGCCAACTAGTGCCCGCTACAGGTCGCTAATAATAAATTCACTCAATTCTACAACGGCTATTGGCGTGGCGAACAAATAGTTTGTGGAACCACAATAAAATAATTGTTCACGCCGGCTTCTTCTGAAGCCGGCGTGAACAATTATTCAGTTTTTTCAGAGAAGGTAGTCTGATTTTTGCCGTGCATATTCCGTTATCAAATTGTTGTTTCCTTTTGACCATTTTTAAACGAAGACATAGACTCTGGCTTCTTTTGTGGCTTAATTGGTTTCTTTTGTTCAGGTAAGTTCTTCTTTTTTTGCATGTTGGTATGTCAATATCGACAGCCATGTCCTTGTATTGATCAAATACTGTTGGTCACATGTAATATATCCTGGTCTATCACATAGACAGTTCTTTGATAAAAAGGTATTCGCAAAGAAAGCCACAGAGTAGAAACGCGGTATACTCAGGCTGCTATCTAGGCTTTCCTGCTTCTCATATGTTTGTATATGGGCCGTTTAGACGTCGACGTGTCTACTATTTGTTCAACTAATGCAGAGCCATCTTTTGCTGCAATCCGTTAGCATGCAGCCTTCTTCATAATATGCTGATATACTTGGAAAACCATATTACCTCCATGGAGTTCTGTAGTTAACTTTAAACCCGTTGGTATTCTAAGTTAATATAATGGCCTATTTGGCTAGTAAAATCAAACCGAAGGCCTGTAATCGATACTTCGATTGCTAAATAGGCTGGCCGTTTTTGAAATGAAGCCTCCCTTAATAAAATTTAAATATCCTGCAAACACATTGTTATGAAGACGCATTGCATAAGGATAACCTATACATCTTACCTAATAATCCAGCGCCGTCGTTTGCACACATTTGATTATCATTTCACACTTCTACACGAAAATTTTAAACCTGATAAACACTGACGAGATTACTGCCTTAATTTTAACAACGAACGGCCAGACAGAAGAGGCGGTCGTGCTTTTAAAAAAAATGTTATCTGCAAATAGACCGCATTATATAGTATCCCATTACATTCAGAGGAACTCCATACGCACAGAGTCATTATGCTGTAAAACACAGTAGATGGACAGATAAGTACAAATTAATTATTTTAACATGCTTATTAAACTATTACCAAAAAATAAGTCAACTACTATACTACTACGAACAAAAAAAAATTACCAGAAGCAGTCTAACATAAATTGGGCAAAACATGAACATACAAAGCTTCTCTTAGAAAAGGAACATATACCTCAAATTGTAGCTGACAGCACTACCTGTAAGCAGTACTCAAACATAGTATGTTTACATATTATTTTTGTATTATATACAAACAGGTAGGTACATTTTTTTTCGTTCAGGATAAGCTACTATTTTTTCCTTGTTAGTAAAAATAGTATTAATGAACGCGTTTACTGAAGGGACAACTACCGAGTACGATAATAGAGTTCAAACTATATATTATAATTTGCTCATTTCCGCCTCATCCATACAAGGTGATTTTCTTACTAATAAGGGTGCTCGGTAGCTTTCTACTGAACACAAAACTGTCCTATGAGAAGGTAGAGATAGAATGGTGGAACAGACTTATATTAGAATATTTTTTCGCTCGTAATGGTGGATCACCTCAACACTCCTCGAATATCTTCAAACTAGGACATAATAATAGTTGGGCGTTTTCTGAACCAAAATTCGCAATTCTATGCTTGGACGGAGGTTTGGAAAGAAGAAAATCTATAAACGAATAATGCCATTAACATTGAATAGCTCCAAATAGGTATACAAAGGTTTTCTGTAAAATTTCTTCTTGTTCTTATCTTATCAAGATGTATCAAATAAATTGAATTAATAACCTCTTGCACCAAATTGCCATCGACAATAACTTCCACGCCATTCGAAGCTTATACGACAGGCTGAAACCACAGTTGTGTAATGATATGGCATTGTGGCTTCCATAATTCATTAAAATACGAAGGTAAATGCATGTCTGGAAAAAAAACAGCATCAGGTTGTATTTTATACATTACCACTAAGTCATAGGGCTGCTCACTCTCAGCGGCTTATACAAAATATTATGATGCAAACGGTGCGTAATTTCAGAAATACGACGTTTCATTATTTGTATAGCACACAAAACGCATTTAAAATTTTAAAAAACATCACTTGAATTAGAAATTGACAATGTTTTCTTTTCATTAGGGCTTGAGCTGATATAGTAGAATTAAGAGACTAGTAGCGTTGTTAAATGATACAATTTAAAAATTTAGGTTCCATCTCCAAGAAACTATTTTCGACAAGTGAGTCGTAGGAAAATAATGGAGTTGTTACGGAGTTAAAACCTACAGCGCTAATTATTTGTAAAAATTTTAAATAAAAAAGGACTCTGGTGAGAAGGTTTAACATTTCCAACCTAAATAAATACAATAACAAATAAAAAAACCTAAGTAAATACGCTAACAAATTAGACGATTCATATGTAAGTCAGGTTATAACAGCCATATTTTAGTACCATATAGAACTGAAACAAAATGCATTGTAGTTTAAATCGTATGTAGTAAACCAAACATCAAAATGGGTTTATTATTGAAGAAAATAATCAGATGATGTCAATGCTATGTACATGATTTCAATATAAACTGAAAAAGATGACACGAGTTCGCAATTAAATTGTATGTCCGGTTTAGAACCATTTTATGGGTCCCTACATGTGGTAGGTTAACGCTTTATTAATACACCATCACGGGGGCGGGCCTGCAATTATACGTTACAAACCTTCATAATACTTTCGTTGATTCCCTCTTTTTGGCCCTCAACGAGTTTCATTATAGTCTCCTCGATTTCTTGAGCATTCGTTGCTTCCACAGGTTCCGGCTTTGGAAGGCCCGCATTCATGCCTCCATTTGCCTCAGCAGTCTCTGCAGGCGCCGCGGCTGCCGACGTTCCCGGCTCTTGTTTAATGCGTTTCGTCGGTGGTGGCATATTTAATTAAATTGCAGCTCTACCTGAAATACACAATATTTATATACGATGTAAATGATTATGTCCGAAATGTCTTCTATTAACTTAAGTTTAGTATTATCCAATTAAACATTGACGACGGTATCTGCGGCGGTATTCGAGATTTGCCTTGACCATCACTCTAGCCTATGCCTGCAAAGCACAGGCTTCACTTAATTATCGGAGTAAATAACATAATACTAAATCGAATTATCCAAATTAATTAATATATGCATATTCCGTTCCTTTATAGCAGTTCAAAAAAATCACTTATTATTACAATTATTATTTAAAAATAAAAATAAATCATGACATTTCTTCCATGTTTTCCTTAACGAATTTTTCGTATATATAATCTGTCCACAAAGCATATAGCGTAACAGAAGTTATAGAGGGAGCATATGATAACTGCATCTGCATATTGATATCCAAAGCAATTCTCAAAAATTTACATCAAAACGGCTAAAAGCCGTTTGTAAAAGATATCTCTCCCTGGATAGAGCGACAAACGTATCTGATTGAACTGTCGAAACTTCTCGATCAAAAACCCTTTTCATAGTGATATAGCGAAAACAAACGTTTGCCCGTGAACCAAAAGTGCTAATCTCTCTAATCCCCGTTTTATGTATAAGAACACCATCGTTTCTCGCTACAACTTATTAGCTAAAATTGATCACTCGTAAAGACCCGTGAAGTGACACCTTATAACTAACAAATTATTAGAATAGTATTGGATTATTAAAACGTCGTACAGCTGTCAGGGCACCCACTTTGTCGGGCTACTCAAAATGCACACGGTTTTGGAAATAATAAGGCCGTAGCACTTACAAACTAGCTTCTGCTTACCTTTTTAAATAGTTAAATTGTTTGCGCGTATCTTAACACAACAGAAATGGCACTTTACAAACGATATTTCATTTTAGCACTGTGGTCACTAATTTACTTTTATCTAGACCCAAACATCCTTGTCACTGCAATCGTATGATGCGGAATTTTTCAAGCACTATTTAACTATCTATATGCAGATATCAACCCATTATATTGCATTTCCTCAATAACGCGCACACACCATGTACAAACGACAACACAGCTCTTTGGGAAACAGTATACCACAAATTTTCATCTTCTGTCGCGAACAGAAATTCGATTCTCGTTTACATTTCATATTCACGTTTTGGTCTGCTTTGACCACGTCACAGTACGCTGAATGAAATAGATATATTTAAACGAAATCTCGGGATTTTTTACGGTTGCGTTACGCGATCTGTATTGAATATCAGAAATTCTAGCGTCATTCAATTTGATTGATTTCACCAGTCAGTTCCTAAAGTAACACTTCGTAGAAACATCGATCAACAGTGCTTCACCGATATAACGAAAGCGCGCTGTCCCTTTCACACGTGCGCTCTCAATCAGCTGGTTTATACGACCAAAACAAAGGCTAACAATGAAACTCGTTTATTCTGTCGTAACCCGGAACGAGACACTAACCTTACCGCCAAATTTAAAAAAAGTCCAAATTAATCACTGATAACAGGTAGACGAAAATCTTCGTATAGCCTTAATATCACCACGGTTTAAATACCATCAAGTACCAAAGTTCAAAACGTACCAGCATCGTGATGCGAAACATTTGTTACTCCGCTGGCGAGGCTGAAAATTATCCTCTAAATCGAGGCCATCGTCTGCTAGATGCTTCTGTTGACAAACCCGGTCCTACGCAGGAAGGTACTGACACAGCCAATCACGCACAAGCTTGCAAGTCTTGTTTTAAAGTGATATTGAACTAGCTTCCAAATCAAAACCCAAGAGCACGAGGTCAAGGCATTAGTGGCTGAGCGCCCTAGATGTTCTAGCTGTGAAGTATAGTCTGCAAAATAAATTCGCCCTCGGCCCTTTAAGAACAAAGAAATAATCAGGCAGGCACAGAAAGAACGAGGTACAGTACACTGCATAGGTGCAATAGCGGCAAAGTGGTGACCAACGAAGGGAGAGCGGGCAAGTCGATGAGCTCCTGGTAAACAGACGGCTAGGTGTCTTCGTGGCTGCAGCTGCTGGTGTTTTATGATACGCTGACTTGTCGCTGTTCGTCTGTCGGTTTGTCCCTGTGCGCCCTGGTAGAAGATACCGGAAAAAGCTTGTCGAGTGCCGCTGAGTTACTGCTGGCCACGACCTGTGTGAGGTAAGATGTCGATTTCTCATAGCGTTGTTATTTTAACGTTATCGTTTAATAGAAGATGTTTAGTATTGAATACGTCCAACACCCTGCATGTGAATAGAGTAGCTGATCTAAATATATAAGATTTAAAAAGGCGCTGTAACGGTTACCCGCGATAAATTAAATGTGCAGTACGATGGACTAACAGTTGACCGCGACATAGCAGCAATAATAGATTGAAGCCTATGACGCGCTGCTGTTTTGTAGCAATTTTGAGATCGGTTATGGAGTGCTTCCATCCTAATTATTCAGAAATTAGATACCCGCAGAATTGTCAGTGTGTCTGTGACACTACATATACAGGTGTGAAAGTGCAAAGTGTATTAGTGTAGATGCACTGAAACGCCGGCTCTCCTGTCGAAAACTAGAACGCAGACGTATCCAAAGGCTCACCACATATTTTGCCGTCTACTATCGTCTGCTGACAAATTGATCGAGTGCTGGCTCGAAGCTGCTGGCAGGTATGAATCATCTGTCGTTCTTGCGTCTTCGGATTTATGTTTGTCATCAGCTGAAATCGTCGTTGAGTCAGAGGCTGGCAGTGGTGGTGATGATGAGAATCAGCTCCAAGCTACTTCCCATTGTATCAGTGTGTACTTAGAGCTGATAGAAGAGAGTAAAAGAAACCAGGTAAAACTTGGTTACTTACATGGTTGTTACCTATGTACATTAACTGACCGTTTTAGTTAATTAACAATACTAGTGACCTCACTGAGCGAACTAACACATGCGCATGTGCATTATGAATGAGCCATCCACATTCATGCTTATACGTCTGTCCAAGATTGTAGAATTGTTATGTTAGGCAACAGCAAGTAAAAAGTTATTGTTCGTCCCTGTTTTTTTTTTTATTAACGTGGAGGATAATTTTCGCTGTTACTAATTTTGACGATTTAATTCTGCCAACCGGTGTTCAATACACACGGCATATGAGACTACATGTAAGAACGTAAATGTCAAAAACGATTATGCTAATTATGTGTATACCTCATAAATTCACTGCTATTAATCTGATTAAATGCATATGGTATTTATAAATACATAACCCGGAAAAATATTCTCCGTTATCGACTAGTCGCGTGTTAATTCAAAGCCATTTCTGCAGCAACTTTAATAACTCTACTCTTTCGCTGCCGTTTTCAGACATCATGGACTGGTTCGAGGGGGGCATCGCTGAGGCGATCTCGGCAGCACAGCATGATGATAAAATTATGACAATTTTTGTGTATGGTAGGTAGCCTTTTAGGCCAATGGCAGACGAAAAAAGATGGCAAGTATTTGGATGGGATTTAGTATGGTATTTGGGATGGTATTTGAATACACATGGGAAAAACAGTACTGGGTTAGTTTGTACGTTGCAGCTTGTTTAGTTCATTTATGTAATGGAGGGCATCACAGTAATGCTCCTATTGTATTGGCGAAAAAAAGATTACCTTCAGTAGATATGCTAGACAGGTGAGTTAGATTATCACGTTATTATTATTATCCTGCTGATATGTTTTGGACACTCTGTTCGGCTGATTAGGTGAAAACCAAGAGTCAGAGCAACTCTCATCAGCTCTGGCAGCACCGTTGCTGGCGCCATTGGTTCCTCGATTAATGGCCCTTCGCTTGAAGCAACCTTCCACTGAGCTAACACAATTTGCCCAGATTTATCCAGTTCTGATTGTACCATCTATCTACCTAATCTGCCCGAAAAGCGGCGTAGCGCTTGAAGTGTTAGCGGGTGTGCAGTCGGCCGATTCTTTACTGGACAAAATTTCAAAGGTGTGTTAAACATGTGTAACTATACGACCATAATAATAATGATAACAAAGAATGTTGCTCTCTGTTGTAACAATAAACCTATTCGAATGTTCTCAATCTTAAAGGCTGAAAATATCATATATATTGATGTGTTTCATAAATACATATGTGTGCCATCATAAATACATAACCTAAGTGGATGCTCTAAGCTACTCTCATAGCTCCCAAGTTCTTGTTATTTTATGTTAGCTAAGTAAATAAATGTGTATGCGCTTTTTTTATTTGTTATTATATTTTATAAATTTGCGTTATTTTTGCCTTCTATGGGCAGGGATTCACTGATAGCGATATTATAGATTGCCAGGAATTTGACAAATAACTTTATAATCCAATAACACAATATCGTAGGTATTGAAAGCTCGAGAGGAACTTGCTACGCAATGTCCAACAGTTTCACCGGCTGGAGAGGTTGTCTCAACGCCGCTCACTTCCGAGATGGATACGGCTGGAGATGGTATGGCCTCAACTGAAGAAAATTCTGTTGAAACTTGCACGGAATTTTCTGTATCAAATGGAGAAGCCACCTCTATGGAAGATAAAGTTAAGAGGTGAGACACGATTGGATTTCGCCGTAATGGCGAGATCTGATGCATTTTAATTAGACTAGCAGGATCTTGTTATTTTCTGTGTCAATACAATTGGTACAACAAAAGAACATAGAGTCGGAAGTTCTTTTATGTTATCGGATGTCATCTGTAACAGAATTGGGACCATCTGTTATTCCGGTGGGGATTCTACCCTAACTAAGTATTGTCCTTCATGTATGGGTTATGAATTTTCAGATAGACAAAAAGGATGCGAACTTTATATAAGGCACTAAAAACTCGTGGTGAATTCGTGATGAAATGATATAGTTCAGTGAACAGAACATTATTATAGATGGGATTGACGGGTGGCGATATTTATTTTACCTCTCAAGACTGAAATTTGTCATCGGACCATATATAATGGGACACAAAGAATTGCTTCGATTGAGAAACCAAATATTTCTAAAGGTTAATTATCAAAAAAAGGCAGGTGGAAGTAGTGGCGTTTTAGCTTTAAAACTGGATTGGTAAAATATTGTGATTTATTGACAGTAGTCTTATCGCAAGTACGTAATCTTTTCTCGTTTATTAAGCATAATTTAGATATCCATTTAGGTTAGCAGATTTTGCAGGCTTATGTTTATAGTGTAGTAATATACTATTTTAAGTCGGCTTTATGTTGGAATTGGAAAAGTGGAGTTATTAGTTCCGATGAGTGTTTGATTTGCATAGCAAATTTTGTTAGTGCAAGCGTTCGAAATTGAATGAAATGTGTTTTGGATCTTTTTGGACGGCTTTTGAAACTCTCCAGTCGCAATCAAATCTCTAAATCATTTCATTACATTTGTATGCAATAAAGCAGTTTACAAATGCGCTTTATATGTGGTATTATAGCGTTTGTTGAAAGACTGGAGATAGAAGGTTGCTTATAAGGAAAATAGAAGGCTTCTGAATCAACGTATACTTTACAACTTTGTGCAGCAGCTTTGTGGAACGCCATCACCTTGTAGTACTATGGTTTGCCAGCAAGCTTTCAAAGTCTAGAAAGTCACATTTTAGTGGAGGTGATTTGTAAACTTAATACCAGGCTTGAGTGTCGGTGTAAGTGTGGCTAATGTTTCTAGAACCCTTAACTGAGAGAGCCTACATTTGGACCGCCATCAACGAAATCAGCCTACAAAAGCGACGCATTATTCACGGCGTACGGAGTTCTGTCTTTCTCCTAGTTCAAGCGAGCATTTTTGAACCTGTCAGATCATCTTCACACGCGAGTTCACGTTTAATTCACATAATGTGCACTGCCGCTAAGCTGAAAACACTTTTCAGTTTAGCGGCAGTTTTTCAGCTTAGATACATCTAAGCTGAAAAAACATCTACCAATTATAGGAAAATACCAGCTAGAACCAAAAGAAATGTATTTTAGTATTCTCCAAGGAAAGCTAGTTTTAATGTTTTGCTAATCTAAATGTCGAATTTTAAGAATATATTAAGCAATAGCAATATGTGCTAAACGGGAAAAACGAACGGTTAAGGTCAAGAACTAAGAAATCTACTTACGATTTAAAAAAAACCGCTACATAACCATCATCTTTTAGACTTGAAACCGTAAACCCCAGATACCATGATTTCCTTAAAAATATTGCTATAATACTATGTAGACCTCACTATTCAGTAGAAGGCGTTCTGATTTGTTATCCATAATCGTGCTTTCCCCCAGAGCACAACGACTTATCGAAGCCGTTCGCCAAGGAAAAGCAGAGGCACAAAAAGCAGAAGAACAACGCAAAGAAATCGAAAGACGTGAGGCTATGAAAAATTTACAGAAAATCCGCAGAGAGATGGAGGATCGCGAAATAAAAAATTTTGTTGAAGAGCGTAACAAGGAACGCGAAGAGGAAAAGAGGTGAATACATTGAAGACAAAATATGATTTTTTATGTATGGATTAAAACATTTAATTTGATTCGATAAATTCTTTTTCGATTAGAGGTATTGGAAATTATTCAATGCTTACCGCTACTGGCATTCCATTTTCTTCGCACAATAAACCATTTTTCTATGGAGTTACCGACCAATGTGTTCACTTGCAAAATAACACAATATAAGCTTCAGACATTTTGATAGGTGTAATTTTTTCTCTTTTGTAGTTGCACTTCAACATATATACTGTAACTATGCAGTTATTTCACAAAAGATAGCTTCCCACTTAAGTGGTGCGTTAACGAAATTTATGGTCGGCATGCAGGTATAAAGCACAACTTCAGGAGCAAATCCGGCAGGACCGGTTAGAACGGCAGCAGAAGTTTGCAGCACATCGAGAACCGGTGAAGGCTGATGAACAAAAAAGACGGAGGGAGGCTCTTGAGAAGCAGGAAGAGACGCAGAGGCTTCGAGCTCAGAATGCTTCGTCAGCAAATATCCTTTTTAGGATGCCTGATGGCAGCACTGTTACTCATTTGTTCGAAGCTGAAACTCCTTTTATCGAGGTTTGTGTTGTCGTATGTGACTTTTACCTGTAAGAAAGCTAATATTTACCATTTTGATGATCCGCTTTTAAGAAAAATTACATACTGACCGTTTTGACTTTAAGTGTATCCCACGACATTATCTGTCTTTAAATTAATATAAGGGCTTCACATATATATACCTTGTCTTAAAAGTCAGACAAAAATGCGATGACATGCATATGAAACATAATGTTATCATAAGAGGATGTCGATGACGATATTAATTATGTTAAGATTGAATGTCGAAAAAAGACATCTGAATTTCCGAAAATATTAACGTTTAGGAACAAAATTATTTCTTTTAGGTTCGACAATACATCGCAGATGCAAAACGTCTTTCGGGTAGTTTTAATTTGGCACTCAACTTCCCTCGGAAAGTATTCAAACCTGACTGCGATCAGAAGACGCTTCGGGACCTTAGCCTAGCACCTAGCGCAGTTCTTCTTGTTATAGCGGTTAGTTCTTAGTTAATTTGCCATATGCACTTCACGGTTATACATTTCTGTAGTCATTTCGAGATCAAACCGTAGTAAACACACTGTGGACCTAAAAATCACAAATAGCAACAATAATTTTTCTACGTGCAGTTGATCATTTAATTTCCGCACTTGTCGTATCTAAACTCGACGAAAAGTTTTGATACCAATTTAATTGACTTGCGTGGATAGTACGCATCGCCACTATACGGGTCAACTTTAATAAGTGTATATTTTACGAACAAAGCACGAGTATCGTTGCCAAATTTCTATAGACCAATTGTTAGAGGAATTAGAGACTTACTTGACTCAATCTAAGGGAAAGAAAATAATGGATGTTTGAGGAAGAAATACTATAATAATAATAAACTTTTATATTGCATTATTTTTGCTTATTAGAGGACGCAGCCAGGTCGTGGCGCTGCCGGAGGCGCTGGTGGAGGTGCTGTGACGGCATGGCGGAATATTTGGGATATCATTGTTTTGCCTTTTACCTTAGCCATGGGTTTTTTCACTTCGTTTTTCGCTGCGCTATTTCCTTCAACTACTCCACCGGCTGCTGTCGCAAGTCGTCCACAGCAAGAGGCCTCGATGCCTAATACGCCTCCAGGAGTAGCATCTGCGACGCCTCATGATGCTCCCGGAGCATCCAGGTAAGCTTCACGTTTATGATGCTAACGTCTTTTTACATATTTTTTTTTCTCTTTATGTAATGCCTCTAAGTTCAACGGATTGTGCTCTTGAAAGTAATTAAATAACATGGTGTCATCCCCGCGACGGTGCAGTGGTAACGTGTTTGCCTACTAAAGGTATAAGATGGGATCGTGTGTGTTTGGATATAAAACTAGGAACATATATATGCACCATGGTGTGAAATAGAAAGGTTAATGACATGTATTTAGACCGTTGCTCCATGTGAAACAGTTCCTTGAAGTGGCTGAGTGTTAAGTTCACTATTGTGGAAGTACGTGCGCTGCATAATTATAATTTCTATATGTATTTATAAATTATTTTATTATACGATAACATATGTAAAAGCCAATTCACATGCCTAATTTGTCAACACGGTACATTTGTGAAGTATCATGCCTGTATGTGCGTTTAACCATGACCAGCTACCTATCCTATCGCAATACTTGAAATCTTTGCGATTTTCAGGGCTCGTGTACCGGGTACTGGTTCATCCCTGCGCCAGCGAAAACCGTACGAACGTAGTGGGAATATCCATCGGTTGAATACAGACAATGATGATTCCGATGAGAACAATACTTGGAACGGCAATTCTACTCAACAGATGTAGATAAGCAATAGTTAATAGATTGCCTTGGACAACATGTGCAACACATAAGCATTTTGCCCCTTCGTAATGTTTCCGATATTTGTCTCTTGCTAGCCAAGCTAGACCGAGTCCAAAAAAAGGAATATTATGACTAAACGGCTTTATTGGGATATAACACGAAAATGCATTGATACATTAGCCACAAATAAGTGGCATGTCTTTGTGTTTTTTACATGCATATTATGGCAGCCGTCTGAACAGGCGAAACGTCCATGCGGACGACTAGAATACATACAAAAAAAGGTAATGGCAAGCACGTTCGTGGTAATCAAGAAGTAGGAAAACAAAGGATATATACTATACCACGGGAGATGCATAAATTCATGGTATATCTGCCATTGACCGGTACACTGTTATGGAAAATTAATAGGGTCTCTACAGTTAGGCAAAATAATAAATTTTCTTACCTCGAGAGAAATGAAAGGTCTAAGTTTAATCGGTAAGATATTTCCGGATTTGAACATATGAACAGCATATAGTAGCCCTTTCGTTTGTTTACTCAATGATTAGGACGAGAATATTATGTTACCATATTCTGGCTGGGAGTGCGTACGTCATTGAGAAACATAATATTTCCTACTCACTTCTGAGCAAACAAGGATATTAACAGTAAACCACAAATGTTTCAGATGAAATAGGTAATTAGTAAACTCTTTCACAGGTGGTTCCTTGTTTGTGATACACGGGGCATTGTTGTTTACTGTATCAGTGCTCCGAATGGACTACCAGAACCTATTAGTAATGGTGGTGCACAACTCGTACGTATAGTGTGTGTGTGTGTATATACATTCACACGGTACGTATGCCGAATTCAGAAAAGAAAAATGTCGAGTACCATATGATAAAATAATGAATTTCAAAACTATATTTAAACGTACAAATTTCTGTGAAGCCTAAACTGGCCCATGACGTAGTACTAAGGCGTTGCTGCCGCGCGACGAATATACTGCTATAGTTTTTACGAGATGTTGTGTTCTTTTTGATCGTAGAGGAGAGCGAGAACATCGAACACTTATGATTATTACTATTGTTATATGAGCTCTCAAAGGATATATATATATCACCATCAGTGAATGCTGGCTTTTTCGTGCCTTTTTTCCACCAATATCGCTAGTAGAGTGTGGCATGTGCAGATAGCGATATTTAACGATTTTGCGCACAGTGATGAAACACAGAAGAATATGGGTAGCGTGGAGAGTCGTGATGGGAACAATCTGT
The DNA here is from genome assembly GCF_002532875.2 of Varroa jacobsoni. Lineage (NCBI taxonomy): Eukaryota > Metazoa > Arthropoda > Arachnida > Mesostigmata > Varroidae > Varroa > Varroa jacobsoni. The sequence goes on from NW_019213635.1 coordinate 56,584, forward strand.
CCTGGTAAATCCCCCTTAAATGACTTTATGATATTCTATGTAACGAGAAAAAAGATTTGAAGAAGACGAACTTTTAAATTAAGCAGTGGTGCTAGGGCTGGTCTCTAGACGATATAAAAAAGGGAGGCTTAAATCAAAAAGCGGAGTACAACAGCGACTGAGAACAGATATTCTCGTAGCACGAGAAAGAGGATACGAAAGTTAAGCTTAATCAGAATAATTTCACCCAAAAAATCTAAGCGAAATAAAGATTTTTTTGTTCATAAAGCTTCACTAATTGGTAGCTATTTATTTAGGTATTGGGTATAAAAATACATGTTCACTTAACCAGTAATGTTTAATATATGTTTGCGCTGCATATTTGCGCTATATAAACATATACACATGTTATATACGACAATAAAATATATACGATGTTTATATAAACATCGTATATAGTTTTTGAACATACCTAGATTTAGGGTCGACGGTGTCAGTTTTAATTAGTGTTCTGAGTCAGTTGAATTAAGACTTTCATGCGTCCAGGACATCTGTCTATTAAAAAACCCGCGTAAAAAGCGGAAGTAAGACTCCTATGTACAATTTTTCGAATAACCTGAGTTTAATGCATCTCTCTGGCTCAGAAATTCAGGCCAGAAAAATCCATGGGTTTACCTAATGACCTTGGACTGATTGTGTTCATCAAAGCGCTATTTCCGTTTATTTAGAAAGCTAAGAAAGGGCAGCGATCCGTTGTCAAGAGAAGAAAGTCTTTTGTGTGAAACCACTAGAACTTTAGTCAGCAAATACGCTAGAAGCCTGCCCTTTAATACTTCTTTGTCGACGACATTATTTTGAGCGGCAACGTATGATTCTTTTCACATTCTACAGCACTGGGTTTATGAATTATGAAGCACAAAATGTTCATATTATGCGAATATATATGATTATTAGAACCTGCACTAGTGATTCTCGCCCAAACATATCAATTTCCTTATTTGTAATTTCAATCATTAGTTGCATCTGCTTAATAAAAAATCCTGAGCTTCAGACTCGTTTCTTTGATTAAGAATAAGAAAATCATTATTTAATCAAAGCTCTAGGCAGAGTGAATAGAACAGGTGAAACTGTCACAAATTTACGACGCAGTACATCAGGGTTGAGAAGATCTATTGGAGAGTTACCCGCTATCAACAAAGCAAAAAGCGTGTGTAAAACCTGTATCCCACTTTCACTGTTTTTGTTAATGTCTGTTCGGATTTTACTATTTTGCCGCCCCTACGTTTTATCTGGCCTAACTACTTTTTTATTAATCTTGATTTACTCTTCAGTAATTCAAAATAGGCGCTACTTCGACTTTAATCATATGCCTTGTATGGGTGCCAGTACTCATATCCTATTTTGTCAGGAAATGCACTATAGCTGCATATTTGGTGCTTTTTAATCGTCTTCGTTGCTGTTATTATGAAATCCTATTAAACGTTTTGCATTTTAAAGTTAAGAAAGTCAACAATTGATTTAAAACCATATCCTATTTGGTGTATGGGTCACTTACTTCAGGTTGAGAGAGACCAGGAGTTGGTAATCTTATCATGAACGTATACCCCTTAAATTGGACTGATGCGTTAACAAGGTATGCGCTTCAAATTCCGTCAGCATCACAAGTATAATACAGTTTGTAGAAAAAGGAAAGCTATTATTATATGCCATGCCGTATCAGTATCTACGTTTAGTCTACTGAATTTCTTTAACGATTAAGTACGTATTTGGCACAAAGTATTTTTTAGTTTCCAATCGAAAATTGTGTTCAGTTCCCTTAGCTCAAGACCCCTCACAGCGACTACGGCGTAGAAAGCAATTAAAATCAACCACCACAAAAATTAAAAAAACACGAATATTATGCCGCTATTGACTTCTATTGAACTTTATTCTGAGAAACAATACCATTAGTCTTGTTCTTCATTATTATACAATTATTGCCTTCAACGTGTCGTATATAAACATCTCATTTGTACATTTATGGTACGAAATTAACAAATAAATATATTTTTTTACTATTTGATACCACATGAATTTCGACCACAAGTACTTACTAGATATTAATATAAATTATCGAATAAATTATCGCTCATTGGCTCAGTAAAAATGTACCTCAACTTCACATTAACATTAACGATGACAATAATTTATAGAAGACTTATTTGTGCTTATAGGAGAAGATATCTTACATGAGGTTTTTGGATGACATCCATATTGAATGTAGTTATGATCTAGTAATAATAATCTATGTTACTTGACGACTGTTCTGATGCTGTATACGCTGAATACGAAAGAGGCAATATCTGTTGAATTAAATGAAAACGATATGGCACAAAAACTACTCTTGAGATGGCAAATTATATAACTACACAGTGTAATTCTCTAAACTTGTGTTGGAGTAGTTGTTATTAGTAGCCAGCTAGAGTAGTCGGAAAGTTTTTAAGTTGAGATGCGTTCTTTGTCTCACTACGATGCTTCATATAATGGGTGGCAGTCACTCTGTATCACGCCATACGTAGACCTGAAATACATGTGAACATGAAGCATGAAAATGCGTATCAGACTATGTGTCAGCAAAAAGTATCGAGCACAAGAAAAGTCCACTCACTTTCATGCTCACAAATAAATACAATTGTAATCATAATGACAATATAATATATATCATACCTGTACTCTGATCCAAGTAGTATAGTACCCTGTCGTAATAATATTTTACTTACGGTGAAAATGAGGTTGCCAAAAATGCGAAACTGACTCGAATTATCTTCCTAAAAAAAAGCGGCCCGAAATGAACAAGCTTTCTTTTATTTAGTGGTTCAGCGTTTTTTCTTTATACAAACATAAAAACACAAATATTGTCAATAAGTGACCGCACGGCCAAAGTTACTGCGAGAGAATTGCCTTATATGCCTACAGAGGTTAATTCCTATTGACTAACTAAAGGCTTACTAAATTAAATACCAAATTCATAAACATTGTAGATTGTTGTACCTTTAACTTGTCTCCTCGGTCTTCTTTAGCTCTTACTACTTTCATGCGCCATGTACAGGGAATTCCCGGCATTACGGCGTTGTAAACTTGTAATTTTTTGCTTGAGCGACGTCATTTTACCGTTTTTAATTGGGGTAGTTCAAAAATAACGCCCTCTTTACAGTATGCAATCGGCGCACGATGATATCAGGACTCATAGTGATGATGGCAGGCGAATACTAGAGGTATGCCGTACAAATGTCAGATATGTAACAGCGCCAGTATGACACCAGATCCAAAAAATAAGCCGTGGAGTGTTGCTTCAAGCTTGCCTGTCACTCCGGCTTCAGCTACTAGTGGCCACTGACTGTACAGGAACATTCCGTAGCCTGTCAGAAGCACCATAGATATAACGAACTGTCGTGAACGTACCAGTAACATCACGACAATTGTTTTCGATCTCAAGCGTGGGTAGATGTTGACTCGGTTTAATTTAACTGCAAGGTGAAACCCCAGTTGTAAATTCACAACTACGGCAGAACAAAGCAACACGACTCGTTCTACGCCCTCGCACATTCACGAAACCAGTGGGAAAGAGAAACTGAGTACCTTTTAGAACGACTATCGCAAACTAGTACACAACTTCCAATATGTAGAACGGGATACAGAAATGGTCATTGTTATAGCATGGGCTTGGAGACATTCCATTAGACACACGTGGTATAACGCTGGGCGAACACTTGTCATTCTTGTAAAAGTAGCTAAAAAAGGACTCATTTAAAATTAACTTCATTATTTTGTTTTTTCTCTTAAGTGCGGTGAATGTTAGTCTCTGTGTGTACGCCGTTTGTTTAGATTGTTCTGCACGACAAGTTCTTATTTTCGAACAGTCTTGTAAGTTCTGCTGGATTTTCTACCAAGAAAAACCATAACTCCATAACACCGCCAAATACCGCATGTGTCCAGTCTTGAGACATTAATAGAGAAAACAGACAATGGCTAGGTTTATTTGCTAGACCCAATGGCATGTCGTCTGCTGTGGCGCGAATAGTTGGTTCCATAGAACTTCCAGGCTGGCTATGAATTATATTTTACCAGTTAATTTTTTTCAAAACCAAAAAAAAGTGCTGTTAAAACTCTCAACAGTTTATGTCAAGTTAAATACTAAATAAATTACTTTGTAAGTTTTTTCGCAGTTATGGGCATTGATAAAAGCATTTTCAGCGCTCGGTTATCACAAATAAGTGAGTTGAAAACGTTTTTTATTTCTTATAGATTCAACGTACGTGTATTCATTAGTTGGACTAGAATTAGAGATCTCTGGTTTTTTCGACCAAAAATGAATTGCGTACACCGCAAGCAGAACCGGGAAACGATGGAATTTAAAAATAATGAATTTGATTTCATGCATTACTTTGGCCAGCATAACGAGTTGTGCTGATCAACCTTTGAAACTTTAAAGTCAATCGAATTTACCGCTACACTTGCTCCATACTTATTTTATAAATGACGCTGGCCTTGTTCGATATTAAGATAGTGTCGTAGCTTATTACTGATTCCAGGTAGCGTAGGAACACCTTTCGTCGAAACAGGTAAAAATGGTCGACCGAGTTAAATTTGTGTTTCTAAATCACGTTATGGGACTGCTTCGCTCATCATTAAACAGATACGTGTACCTACTGTGCTACACACCGTTATGTGCAAAAAATTTGAGATGCAGATTCACGCAGATTTTCTTATTGCCTCCACTTGTTTAAAGTTCATCAGTACGTGAGAGAAAAAGATAACGGAAATCGATTCCTACCTTTACAACACAGAAATAGTGACTAATAAAGCCTGGAAAAAGGCGAATAAGAGCAACCCTACACTAGTTATGCGTTTTGCAGTACAAGTGTTTCACTACATTTTATGTAGGTGGTTTCATTTGCTATATGCTGCGTGCGTTCATACAAGATGTAGTAAAATATGCCCCAAATACTACGCGGTGTCATGCATTGCAATATTTTAGTTGAGCAGTCCCTTGGACTGAACGCAATAATTCTAAAATATAAATTTAATTCATTCATAACATACAATTGTATGCTTACAGATATAATAAATATTCTTTCGTTTTTGCTAATAAACCGATATATCCATTCTGTGTGTACCTTCATGCCCTTTAGCTTTTTTCACGTGGTGTCAGAGTTCACGAAAAAACACTAGTTAAGACGTATAATGCCCAATTTTATCAACAAACGCCAATGATGATTAGGTCACGAGGCTGATATCATATACGGGGCGCGTTTCGACCTTATAAACTGTTTTATGTAAATCTAGTTTGTAAAAGATGTATAAAAGAAATTACGTGCATCACAACAATAGCCTGGCAGAAATAGATCGAGAATCGGTTTTTTAAAAAGATTTGTAAACTTAAATGCACTATTATTAACATATCTTAAATACCTGTACGTGATGACAACAACAAAAACATGAAGGTAATAAATTAGTTTTAGAATGAGGACCAGTGGACTTATCCTTCGGATGACCGGTTTTTCGGGCAGAAACAATAAAATCGAAAGTTTGGCTATCTATAAAATTCTTATAGTAAACTACAATGCTGATGTTTGCGTTAATAGATTGTACGCCGTTTCATCTGAGTGTGTAGGCACGCGAATGGACATCAGTTCTTTAGACCTCGTAAGCACTTGTCTATTTTATTTCCACTCCAGCGCAATGGCCAACTCTCAATTTGGATACCATTTGTACTCAAAGAAAACTTTCCCATGTGGCGCTATTAGAGACGAACTCAAACTCCGTTACTGGCTTGGTGCAAGGCTTGCGGGATACAGTCACAATGTCTTAAGCCAAGGCTCCAAACCGGCGAGTGTCTGAATTATACTTGAGCCCATTCAGATGGCTCACGCTCACTGCCAAACAGTTACCCAAGCTTTGAACACTTAAAGTTAAGCGCCGGCATAATTAGCGGTTCGTGGCCAGCATTTTTACGATTTTGCTTAGGAATGTTTCACATAAAGGAGTGTTCTGTAAGATATAGGCAATATATATAGACAACTAAGTATTTTGTAGTTAAAGACCAAATAAATAAGACAATATACATTTTTTCACAACTGGAAGGGGAATGTAATCGATTAAACGGAAAATACATTAAATCCAGAATGTGACTGACAGGTTAGTTAATCCACCTATTTCCTATCGTAGACCGTATATCGATTTATCGATTTACTGGACAAGAGAAACAGATATAAATATTCACGTCTGAAGTGCAAAGGGATCTATGGCGTTAACTATATCCGACGCATACCTCATCATTAAGGCTAGCATTTAAACTTTTCAAGTTTCTACTGATCAGACGACTGAACTAGCTAGCAACACGTCGATATGTCTTTTTTCAGCAAAGTTCTCCTAACTACAACCCATGCAGTTTACTTTTAAACTTCGGTCGAGGATCATGACACTCTATAAACGCCTCATAGCTTCTTGTTCTGGAACCTTTTCAACACTTCTACAAAAGTCGTGAGATGCACGCGCTCAGCTTCATAGCCATGCAAGTGTCCTTTAAGTAGGTTTTCGGCATTATTGGAATACGGGTGCATTTATCTCTCCCAGGGAACATCTCTTACTTTCAAAAAAAAACTTTAACGGTCTAAAGTTATATTATCAAATTACAGCCACGTTATCCTCGCTCTGCAGATAGATCTTTACTGCGAGAAAGGTAAGTGAACAATCTTTTGCGGGGATATTTAGATTCTACTGGCTACTTATATCGAACTGGCTTATGACACAGGCTTCGCTATCTTTTCAGCCATTTCCGCGGCACAGTAACGTCCGTCGTCGACAGCAATTACCAATGACCGATGCAGTGTAAAAGATAACCATTTAGTTTTGTGATACGGTAGACTTGAGATATAAATAGCATCTATACAGTAAGCTACTCGATATTATTCAATAATTAATTGAAAGCGTACACATTTACCTACTACTCATAGCTAACTGTCGTCGGTTACACGCATGTTCTATTTGCAGTGCGGCTCCTAAAGTTTTGAGTTAATTTCTCAGCTGCATTCCTACCAGATTAATTATCACCATACTATAGATACATAAAAACAGCTGCTATCTTTAACCTCGCTTCTCCTTGCCTCGGGCGCCACTGCAGCAGCTGCTGCTGCTGTCACAACTGTTCTGCAAAATGAGGGTATGCGAGAAGAGTCATGAAATCAGCTCACTGGGAACATACTGTTCCGTCTGCTCCCAGGGAGTATTATCTTGCGAAGCACGGCCATCGTGTAGCGCGAAAGCGAAGTAGTGTGAGGGGGGAGAGAAAAGGCAGGGGAATATGCTCGCAACGCTTATATATTATACATTAGTCACATGCCAGACCATTCTCTACATTGTTTAAAACAAGCAACCTGAACGAAAGAAAGGAAGGCTGTTTTTTTGTCGGTTGAACGGTATTTGTTTAATATGTTCTTATGAGTAGCACGAGTTTACGGTTGTGTTCGGCTGTGCGAATGCTGCTTATTTTAGCTGCTTAATAGTCTCTCTCTCTAATAAAACGGACTTCACCTGCTTTAGACACGAGTGGCTGTTCCTGCGTCAATCTTTCACGGATTTTTCGTGCAGGTTAATTGTTATATATATACATATATATATACGGCTATAAACAGGTCACGAAGCTGCCGATATTCGTATCCTACGATCTAGATAGTAGTATAAACGCATTATACGATAAAATGCAAACATTAAGAAATCTGATAAACGATATGGTATATGTTTAAACGCACTGGTTACTTCTGGCGCAGCTCTGTGTATCCCGCAAAGAACGAGTATCTATTTAATTATGGGAACCTGGGTAGTGTCTGCGAGCTATCATAACGCTTAACGCGTTAGGCTGTTTTCTCTGCAGCGAGAAGCCGTGAGCGCATAGGATTTCCAGCCATTCGATTTCGGTTTCTAATTCCGAAGAATACGTACCACTCAAAGGTATGTTATTGTTGTAGAGTATAACGTTCTCGAGTATTTTGTCGGCTACTCGACACTTGTTTGCTATGGTTGTATGTGGGCGGCGGTACTGTACAATGTAAAGTAGTGCAGTATGTTCAGCAACTGGCGCCCAAGGGAGTGATTACAGCTTTTGAGTAGCGCCCCACGGAGCCATCCGATCATGTATATATGTAAAGCGTATCAGCCGCAAAACGATCTTCCTTCGTCTTACTGCGATGTTTACATGCAGACAGTGATGGTGGTAGCGCCGGTATGCATAAGTAAAAGTTCCATAAATTCGCTTGCTGACTAAAAGTTAAAATTACCCTAGAACAAATTAAAAATATATAAATGACTAAAGTCGATTTACACATCGATACAGTAAGGGCTGACTGAATACGATTGCCAAAATTACATGAACAAAGAATTTCGGTTTGAAGATAAATGCGCAATAACATTAGCGTTCTTTAATCAAATAGGCTTCGCACTGCAATAAAGCTATAACTTAGATAAATTATAGGAAGTTAATCTTTTATTCGAGTAATATGTAACTATCTATCCACAACTGTGAGTCACTGAAACAGAATTCGGCTCGTTGAAAGCACCGAAATTGTCATGCTTCATGTCATTTTCGTCTTTGTGCTGGGCGGTTAGATCATTTCAGTTTAGCCCGTACCTTTGATATATTATAAAATAATGTAAAGAAACCTATATATGGTAGTTGTTCATATTCATATTTTCCATTTTGAATAAATTGAAAAATCAAAAAGTATTGTATAAGCCATTGAGCAAAAATCATACCGATTAATAGCTGTGGAAGCTGTAAAAGAACACATGAGGAAGTCTCAACAATAACTCAGCCAGATCCAAAACATTGCTTTCGTATACAGTAAACTAGGTGGTATACTGTACAGTTTTGAAACATACGTATTGAGATGTCAAGTGTAGAGGTTTCCCAACTGTTAAAGATTATACAATATAGCATAACATCAGCTTATTTTCATTCAATCTAATTGATCATGTGATTTATACCTTCTTTGCGCCAACATTTCTTTAATAAATTTAAGAATGCAAAAGCTTGTTGGCCGTTCAGATCTTTCACAAATTTTGTACTGAACAAGTTCACTTAAAAGGAGCATAATAAATACCAGCATGAACTCGTTTAAATATAGTCTTGAGCATTGCCGTTTTCGAACTGTTTAATGAGATTATGAAGAATATATTCTTACTTGAAACTAAGAAGCATCATTTGGCAGCTGGTTTCAATGTTTATCGGATTTTTTTCTGCGCACCACGAACACCCCGGCGCCTTTATAGCCTTGATAGCGCACGCCAAAAAATTAAGCAGAATAAGATGACTGGACTATGGCATGGTAGAAGAATATCAATACAGATGGAAGACCCCTTTAAGGCAAGTCAGTAAATACTACCGGGAAGGGAACCACATGACATGCGTAAAAGAATCTATTCATTGGTATAAGTTTTTTCGTCGTAACGCCTGTGCTTTCGTGTAAAAATCTAGAAACTTGCTTGGAAATCTCAGGTTTGGTGCTGCAACAACAGCTTGCATCGTACAGCCTTTGGAGCGCCCTATTTATATTAGATGTGAAGCAACGGGTTCATTTTTATTTTGCACAAGTTTTCCAATCTGCTCCTTCTTTGCGTTTCCTAGAGGAGTAGTTTATTTGTAAACATTCGAAACCAGGAAAAAAGTCTCTGGCTTTTTTTTGTTCAAAGTAGGTCGCGCAGCTTGCAAGCCATATTTTTCAATACGGTTTTCTATAAAAACAAAAAGAAGAGGATCCATGGCATATTTTCAATAAAGCCAAGTTCACTTCAGAAGCGTCCATATGGCAATTGATACCTATGGCGCAAACACTACAAATCTCCATAAGGATAAGTTGGTATTTTATGCCTATCGTACAGGGATACTGTCGCGTCTTCGAGTTTTTCCTTTTTGGGGAATCTATGAGGAACATCAGGTGTACTTGTGAGCTATGCCCAAGTCTTGTGAAAAATTAATTGGTCTGAGGTAGATTCCTATAGGTCACAACAGAATGGAATCAGCTGTCCTTGAAGCATTTTTGTAGAAAAAAAGTGGGCCCAGGAATACTTAATTATCTGTGGAAATTTTAAACGATATAATCTGGCTATCTTTAATAGATAACCGGACGACACAGGTAGCAGTCAATTTGAAAATATTGGTAAAAAAGTAGTTATGTTAGAGAATACCGGAATAATATAAACTGATGGCTGTTAGACTGGAAGAACGCTGTTAGGTTTGCCGAGTTAACCGAACGGTTAATAGTTTGTGGGTGTATGTAATCACCGCAATGGCACAGTCAGATTAGCTCGAGAAGGGGGTGTGACCATTGTACACAATTATCATTACGATTATCATGTTCTCGTAGTGAGTCCATTTCGCAGTCGCTTTCCGCGATTTCTAACGACTGCCGACACGCTCCCTTACACCGTTTCGACCTGCGTCTTTTTTTTTATAAGCTTTATAAGCTTTCATAGTGATTCTTCATAACCCTTTCCTTTTTCCACCCTTACAAGAAGCACCTCGGTCGCTTCGCCGCCGTCGCCAGCAGCGGAGTGTTTTACCGAGGATGTGAAGCCTGTTGACCCTGATACCAGTCACCGGTAACTGTCATACTCATATCTCAATTTCGCGTCAACTGCCCCACGTCACTTTTCTCAAATAGCTTTTTTTGACCTCTAGTGGCTTAGCGTCCATGATAATCCGCTAGCCAACTGCGGCTAAATTTATGAAATTCTAAAAGTTGGTTGAAAGATATGGCTTCTATGAAAGAGAACTTAAGTTGCGAACACTATTAATGTCTTATAGTAATTTTAAAAGTACTAGAAGCACTACGTCGGCTCTATATAAAACTAACATCAGGCTTAGGAGAAAAATAAAATTTGTATACTTTTAATAATCAACGCTTAAGTTGACGTATGGTCTATGCTGAAGGACACGCCTGCCTTTTTTGCAGAATCGTGATTAGTCAATAACTAAAATGGATAATTGTTGTTTGAGTAGAAAGTAGCGTGACCCCCCTACGGGTGCGACTCGTTACGAAACTAGAAATTCTAATACATGCATAGACTCCGTCGAATGTGCCGCCTAACTCAGGTAAAAAAAAGTACTACCTTCTGCTAAGAATTGGCTGTTTCAAAGAAAAAGGCTGAAACTTCGAGGTTGACACTAGTATAGTTTCTGCGATATGCTCAGTATACCGACTGTTTCTTCAACCTATTATATAACAATACGAAGGTAATATTGAACTCTTATTTCAAGTGTCATGAAAATATTTTACAATAATCACCTAACTCGAGCAAGCTTAAAAGTGCATGTTCCAGTCTACAGATACTCTAAACTGAGCAACACAATTAGAATTATAGATCAGATATTTTATATCGGACAATCAGCATCACTTTGTCCTTTGGGCAGGTTTTCAGTAAATTGTTCTTCGAAGTGTTTTCATTACTGTACGTTCGGCTGAGGCAAAGTTTTTCAAAATGGAAATTCGGCTGATAATATAGCTCCTGGTATATCTGATGATGCTTGAAGAACTGCCGTATTTCTGCCGCAAAAATGTTCGTCACTGAAACGTCGTCTACAGTTCATTTTTCATATGTTACAAAGTAAGTAGCATATAAATTATACTAGAATACACAATATAATGTATGTAGAAAAATCCTGGAAATTGAAGATGTTAGTTAAAATAAAACGTGATATGAAAAATAGCTGCGAGTAGCTCGTCTCTTTTACTTTTACGAGCACACTTTAGGGAACCAGTGATTTTTTTGCAAACTCGACCAACAAAATTATTGTTTATACTCAGGCTCGATATTGTTTTCAAGTCAAACGCACTATACTTTTGGCAGTAATAAGACTTACCAAACTATAGATCCTATTTTATAGAGGAAATATAACTAATGCAGTATGTAAATAGTGTTAATGTTAAAGACAGCTATTTGTACCTGCAATAAAGCTGCTACGATTGCAGCTTTTGTTGACTATGGAATTGTACAAAGGGATTACGCTATTCTACTAAGCTAATAATTGTTAAGTGTTTTAATTTATATAGTAAAAATTAAATATTTTGTAAGCTAATAGAGAATGAGGTTACTCATGCTATTACTAGTTCATTTTATTAATACTTTTCAGGAAGCAAGGAGGATTTAGGTTGTCAAAAAAGTCGTTTTAATGGGCCATTAACGGCCAGGTCATGAACAAACAATATTCAATTAGTGTCTTTGGTCGTGGGTGGTCGTAAGTAGGTCCAGCATTGACCTTTCGCGGAAATATCAGTTCAGCTGTGACGTGCCAAGCCTTAAGCATACATGCATTTCATACATCTACCAGCTACGCGACTTAGAAAGGCTCGCCGTCTACGTGGCGTTTTCATTTTAATTCGGAAGGTTATTGTAATTTAGGCGTTTGTGGTGAAGACTCACATTTGAAATCAACATGCTGTTCCGCTGCACGGGTGAGCTTGAAATTTTCAGACATGTGGGCCTGATACTTTTCTCATTTATATATATAATATAAATAATATAAATACATAATATAAATAATAAATAAAATATAAATACAAATATAATTTATAAGCAAAGGCAAAAATCTGAGAGTTACTACATTTCCTCCCTGCGGAACTTTGGCTTTTGAATAATATCAATAAAACAATTCTAAATTACTGCAACTCAAAAGCTGTGGTTTTTAGGTGCTCTAAGTCGCAGTTAAATTTGAGTTGAGAATTCCATGGAATGCTAACCGGTCTAGAACTCGCTACTGCAAAATTGAGCAGATATTCTCGGATAAAAAATATTTTTTTATAGAGTAATAGGTAGCAGTATGGCAGGACAGCTTAGAAGTCAAAATGAATCTCAACACAAGGCTAATTATATATCCTGCAGAATATCGACGGATGATGGATGTGTTAGTACATGGAAATATTGCTGGTACGCTCAACGCAGACTGCAACCCAATGTATCCTTTTATTCAAACTCTACTTTAGCTTCGTTGTAATAACTGTTTCATTGCTAGACTATTTCCGCGCCTTAAAAACCTCTGTTTCGTGTTTGATGTTTGATCGGCCATCTGACCTTCAGCATAAAACGATTTCTGTCCGCATCCCAACTTAGATGACAATGTGTTCTCAAGATTAGGGCACAGATATGTTACCCACTAACCTACTTAAAGTTCCTGACATTATAATATTTCTTTTCCGGCATTACGAAGCAGGGGCCGATTGTACTGTGAATAAGCAATAATTAAAATTAGACTATTTAAAGCAACGAGCACTTTTTGGTTAATATTTATATCACTTGAGATAAGAACATATATTACAAAGTATGCATTTTTTTTGCATAGGCACAAAGAAAGCCGAGGTAGAGACCTGTTCCGGTCCGGTCAGCCCCGCTTTAACCAGTTCGATCGCTAAAATTTCATGCAAAATGTAAATAAGTAAACTTATTAAGCTGAGAGCATGATAAATTAATAACAATCGGCTCCCTTTCAAGCCTTGTGAAGTTCTTATATTTTTGCCTGCACCACGTCACTTAGTTGGCGCTGAATAAGATTGATCCATAGCTACAGTTGCTTTCATCAATGATACGTAATGTATGTGATACATATGAAGAAACAAGAAGCTAATGTGTATGTATATATAAATGAGGATATTAAACTTTTACATAGCTGCTGCTTATCTCTCGTGCCGTATTGTCACGCCCTCTCTCTCATATATACTATACTCTAGGTGTTAGCATATTGAAGATTACTTCCTCCTTCAGTCTGATAGGGTAATACAGTAAGAGTCTATATGCTCATCCCGTTCATGTGACGTAATTCCGGAAGTAGAGAATATCATTGTTATTATATATGCAGATATAATGATAAGTCATTTCATGACATCGCGGTCAGCGTTTTTGACGCGAATAACTTGACAGTTTCTGCCACATATCGCAGGCCTCCTGCGTCATCAATTGTTTTTTAACCGAGTTGAGTACTACATGGTAATAATTAATAATTTCACTCTCATGCTGGATGAATTTGCGGTTGCAGTGAGGATAAATATCTAGAAGACTTCTCCAAACTGTGTGACATCGACCACTCAACATTTTTCCTCGGCTATGGCTGGATAGTACTCGGGATAATTTGGTTCTGAATTGGGTGATGAATGCCGCGAGGACTGCACACTTGAGATGACGCACAGATGTTACCATAGCGAGCATTTGTGGATGGGATTCATATTGCTTCCTGGCGGGCAGTTGAATGCTTGGGCGAAGTCTTTAGAGTTTCCGAGGGTGCCGCGGACTCTAGTATCGAGCAGAAAAAGCAAAAATAAAAAAGAAACATACGTGTTTTTATAGCAATAGATTGTGGTCAACATCTCTAGATGTAATCTATTGTTCAATATATGTTCACTTTTCGCCCTTTGACAGGAAAGTAAGTCACGCATGTGATGCTAAGATGTTTCCTCGTAACGAATACATAGAAGTATATGTATAGTGTGAAATAATCACTGTAAAATGATATTAGACCGCACTACTTTTTGTGTCTTTTTGTTTGTTTGATCTTTGTCGACCCAGAAGCGTACCTGGAATCGGTAACTCTGTCTAGTTGATGAATTTCAACGTCCCAGTAACATTTGAACTGAAGCAGTTTTCACCGAACGAAGATGAGACCAACCAAATAGTGAAGCACTGACTGACTCTTTACCTTTTCTTTCTCGTTTGGTCCCCATAACACTTCGCCTCAGTACCGCAACTCCTGATTTTTTTGTTGTCATCAGGTAATAAGTTTGCTTGTTAGAACTTTTAACCAAGCTATCTTTCATTATGTTCGGCGAGACGCATAAGATCATGCTTTCATCATGCATGAAGGAGGTGGCTCATCATTCATAAGCTCAAACGCACGCCAGGATATATGATTGACCTTGAGCGCTGGAGTTGCCCTTTTGTCAAGGGGGCAAAAGAACAGCGTTGTAGCTTAGAGAAAAAGTATTGACGGCTCCTACGCTTCGACTTCCTTTCTACCCGTCAGGCCTACCTAGCGGTTCAACCAGACACTCCAATTTGTATGCGATGGACCGCTTCTCCTGAAGAGCAACTCGACGATTTCGGCGGGCCATGCAAACCGAGGACAAGAACAGAAAGGCATCGTCGTACGGCGTAATGTAGCGGCTGTCCCTGGTGCCGTGCCTACAGTAACTCACCTTAGGCCAAATTGGATATCACGTAGCCAATAGAAGTACCGCAATACAATGCGATCCCATCATTTCACGCTGGCATTACTTTGTTTAATTTATTTTCGATTGTGCACATTTCGACGGAAGGAAAAGTCAAAGTAGAAGATAATATAGGGGGCACTATAAATTCATGCTTGTAGGTCAACTTCATTTTTGGTTTGCTTTGCAGATATGCTTCTACAACTGTCGTTTAGCTTTCAGTGTGTCCTTTATATAATAGGAATGGGCTAAATTTATCTCTTGCAAGAAGTAGCTGTTTATCACTCTACCTAGGTATTTATCGTCTTGCACAGCTAGTAGTAGTTCTAGAATTCAACAAATAATGCCAGGCAATCCATAAAAATTATGCAGTTTAATATTGATAAACATTTCCTATGAATAGGTGTATGGCTTCTACGCATAAGTTGGAGTCACACCATTTACTTATATGAGCTGTCTTTAACGAGTCTTTTAAAAATAATTATATTGCATTTATATCTATAATAATAATGGTTATCATATAGTAGTGATCGGCCATTGTTATAAGTAAGATATAAAGTAGCTCATTACTGTGTTGCTAATGTGCGGTTTATTAAAAAAACACCATGGGTCGCTATTTGCGTCAAGCTAAATGCGTAAATTCTATAGAATTTGTGTAAGAAAGTTATTGTATAGTGTTCCGTTAAACTTACTGAATAAGTAAGGGTTTAGATACATTAGACTAGAAATTATCTAATCTTGATTTTTACTAAATACGTTATCTTACCGTATGGGTCCAGGCGAGTGGACAGCAGTGCGCAGCTTGAATTCTGTCTCCTGCTTATTTGACGATCCGCACCAGATTTGCGCAAAGTTAAGGAAGAAAAGCTGATCATGGGTGAGATTGAGGCCAGGAAGGAGTGGCTCTACGCCGTGAACTTTTTCCCACTTTTTAAACGCCTATAGTTAGCAAAATGAAAAGAGATAATGATTTTGTATTTACTCAATGCATTTTACATATAACGGCGTGGTAGGTGTACAACAAATCGTGACATATAATAAGTGAGCAAATAGTGTTAATCATTAATCAGAAGCTGATTCAAGAGACCTCGAACATAGTTACGTATTTCAATATGAAACAAACAATTTGATTTTCTACGAGAATGAATGAGGCACGGAAACAAGATCGTCGAAACAAGGCACAAAGGGAAGCGACAGTCGCCCTAGAAAGAGAATAATCAATTGCTGCAGTCTGTACTGAGAGGCCTGAATAATATTCTGGATAACTATTTGGAATATCTTAGAATGCACCTCACTGAAAAAACGTATGGCCAAGTACAGTTGTGCCACCACAAAAGTATATAATGAAATTGTTCGTAAAACTGGCAAATCTGACTTTTATACAGTAATAACGTCTCGCCAGATCCGAGGATACTCCACGGAGCGCAAAGTTCTACGCTTTTAAGTGTATATTGAGCTACCGCGTTGAACTGATAAGGTTTTTCCTGCTTAAGTCTTTATTAATCGCTTGATGCTGAGCATTTGCGAGTTGTTATATTTTAATGGTATTGGCAAGCTGTACAATGATTGGGGATGAGTAGATCGGAAAGCCTCTGGTAGCTACTGGACACTGAAAAGGAAGCGGTATCCTAGTCTACAGACTCTTCAAGAGTTTAACAGAAGTACGTGGGTCCTTCTTTACGAATTACTAAAGCCCAATCCAGAGTTTATCCGATGTACACATTTGTGTTAGATTTAAAATGTGAGGGCAATTTGAGCAACTTAAAGTCCTATGGTCAAACACTAACATAACATTTAATGTAGCAACAGTCAAAATGGTTCTGACATTCTAATTATAATCTTTTGTATTGTAAACGTACGATCATCGATTGAATCTTCAAAGTCCTATTGCGGCAGCGTACTCGATGCATCCTTCCTGCCAAATAATTTCCGCTCAAGTCAAGGCGAAAATGACAATGTCCAAACTGCTTATGTATGTACCAATGCATAATCATAGTTTCCAGGGCTGGCTTACTGGCAATTACATAGACAAACAACACCGACGATCAGGATACGCTGCTTGATCTTCAGAAAGGCCGTTTGCCAATGGAAAGGTTTGTTCTGTATTACGCTGGGTAATACCGATATAATCTTAAAATAGAATGCTCGTACCAATAAGTACTCGTCCTTTTTCCAGTTTAGAGGCATACAAACAAGTGGTTGTCTGGTTTGCATTGAAGAGGACTTAGACCGCCTGCCATGCATATATTGTGGGCTTTTCATTTTAGTTCAGCCAGTACTTCTCAGGGCCGCCAGTTGCTAATGACATAACTAGGTGTCCGTTACCGTTGACGTCACACAAAGCCTGTTAATGGAATAGCAACATTTAAATTTGACAGAAAGCTGGATGAAAATAGCAGCACGGTTCCCTCAAAATGCCTTATGAGCTCAAGTAGAAGTTGAAAACGTTGACTTCTTGAGACAACTAATAATCTCTATCCCAGCACCTGTTCTGTCAAAAAAAAATCCGTAATATTTGATAATGAACTGTACGGCTCCACTTCTCTAGGGGGTTTCAAATGATTTCACGGAAATAACAAAGCTTACCGCAAGTATGCGAAATAGCAAACTAAAAGCGTTAAAAAGGCGTACTACCACAAATTAAACGGGTTTGAGTCCTACAGGGTTGTAGCAAAAACTTTCTTTACAAAACTAAAATTCGATGGGCTTTATAGGGATCCGTCCAGTCCGTGGTCTTCATTGACCAATGAAGTGAAATGTATGGTAGGACAAATAAAAAGACAAAGGTCACTGGTAAAATATAGACGAGCAATGACGTATAAACCTATGTTGCTTTAACGTTAATACTCTAACCGTAGCTCTGCTGAACGAACGCCGAGATACTTATTTCCTAGCAAAGTCCATTTAGATGTCCGGATTTCACTCAGTTTTCTTAACACTGTTTGAAGCCAACGAGGTAGGCCTTTTTTTAAGTCAAATTTTTAAAGAAACCCCGAACACTTTCGTGGATAGTCGTGTTTACATTGTAATTCCCTTGTATAGACAAGTTGTTTTTCCTAGAGCCTCAAGTCAATGTGTCCATTACTGCTGTAGTACAACGGGAAAGGAGAGAGACCAGCAAGATAACTACTATCAAATAGCTTGTCTTTTATATCTTTTTGTAAGCATTATGGGAAGTAAAATTAAAAAAGAGCTTGAGGTTTTACATTTCTTCACCTTGGGTGAGCTCGGCCTTCGCCAAGCTCAATGCACAGAGTTGGCAATAACTTACTTGTACTAACAGTAAGTTGGCCGTACTGGTCACGAAAACGTTTGGTTTTTTATCTCAGGGGTTTTTCAATAGAACGCCGAAGTCAGGGGACGTGATGATTCAGCCGGATATTAGCTCCAATCATATTTGGTAAGTTATCGACAGCCGATAAAGGTGAAGTCTCATGCTTTACCACAGGAAAAAGTCAAACTTGGAACTTTTAGAGCTTTATATTGGGTCCATTCATATTTACAGCCCATATTAAATTTCGTGCTTCAAAGGACTATTTAGTTTCCCTGAATGAAAGCAAGGAATATAAGTAATAGGAATATCGTACTTGTAAGTTTTGAGAAGAAAATTAAGTAGCCGAAAAATTTTAACGCTGTGGTTAACTATATTATTTTTAGGACCATACAAAACTGAAACTGAAATCGATTGTTTGGCGACCGGTATTTGCCAGTGGCTTCTATGGCAACGTATTTTAGGGCGATGTCCATGCATGATTCGCACCCGTGAAGCATGATTCGTACATAGACGCTCTTAGTAAAAAAAATTGTAATTTTACGGTTGAAACACCTGAAAGAAAAATTCACTCCTGCTAGACTGTTTGCTAAAACCTTATTAAATCGTAAAACGATAGTGAAAGAGAAGTTGCTAGTATTTATTAGAAATTAATATACGTATATATGTACAGGTCTGTGTGTGTGTATATTATATACTTGGCTGGAAGAAACACTTTTATACTGAATAGGAAAGGCCACATTTTTAAATATGGTACTCTGCTATGTGACTCTGTTATTGTTTAGAAGCTTCTATTATCTGTAAACCCATTTACATATAACCTATCGCCAGAAATTTTTGGTTTAATGTTGAAGAACTCGTCTACCCAAGCTTTAAGGTTCCTTTAATGTCAATGCGCGGTTCCTACTTTGATCCACCAGTAAACGGAGAAGTTGAAAACTTGTCGGCTCAAGGTTGAATAATATAATGTGCAATCAAATCTCTCATTCAAGTATTCAAAGAAGAAACTTTGACTACATTAGTCGTGTGTGATCTTGCGTTGTCATGACCTTGTCTGTCTGGTTTGTAACAAAAAAAAGTCTCTGTTACTCTTAATTCCAGTCTTGAAAGTAGGCCCTTATCGCCCTACCAAATGCAAAGCATAATCCTTTTTGGATAAAGCTCTGGTTGGACAGTGGGCCTCGAATAGCTTGAAGCCATTCAGCCTCTAATTCATGTTGAAGTACAGCGAAAGTCGGTCACTGTAGCCGCATGACGCTCGATACCGGGTGAAAGGTTAAGATGAAGCGTGAAGCTGTGACTCCTTGTTGGATTCAGAGAGTTCATGAGGTACTCATGTTCTGGGTTTTTGTGTAAGCCCAAAGGACTTGAGGTGGTTTACATCAGTCGTGCGGCTGCAGCCTAACTTTTTAGCCGATTCCCGCGTTATTTTCGTCTTCCTTCAAAAGTGCCCTCAATGGTCGTCATCAAATTCAGATGCTCGGCCAGTACGGGGAGTGCCCTTTAGGCTGCGAATACCGTTTTCAAATGTGACAACCGCTCTTGAGCAATATTTTTAATGATAATGTCGTTACCGAACACCGGTTAAATTTCCCTTGCTGTTTCGGACAAGAGACATACTGCAAAAGGTGTCGGAAATGAACTTTTTTTATACATGAAATATACATCTTTGCCTTTGCAATACAATAGCTTTACGACACGCTGATAGAGAGAACGGGATATCAAAAATAAACAAATGAGGGGAAGAAAGCGCGACGACTTTTTTCGAACCCAATATTTCTGTTTTACTGATAAAAAAAAAATTAATTAGATAAACGCAACTTAGGTAAACGCGAAGTATAGATCCTAAATATTAACTGCCTTTCAGCTATTAGATTACAAACAGTATTCGTGCTCCAAAACTTGTCTCCTTTTGTCATACGCTGTTGCATCGTTACGTTTAATTGGGGTGACTTTCATATGCACCGGGAATACATAAAAATAAAATTTTTATTAATTTTTATTATTTTATTAATTTTTATTGGATCGAAGAACGATTTCTTTGATTCAATAAAAATTAACGCTAAACACTGGACAAAACATCTAACCGTATTTCCTAGTGTGTTATTCTTTGAACATACCATACATTACAGAGATTTCAGGCAAATTCAATTGGATTGCCTTATCGCATTCTCATATCCAGTAAATGTGCTTGAAGCTCTGGGAAACAAATGCGTGCGGTTCTATGTGATAGAACATCGATAATATGGATGTAAGATTTAGGTTCACTCTCCAAGCTTCATATCAAGCAGGATAGCAAATCTTTTGCTCTTATGCTTTAGCCTGACCTATTTCTACTCCGGCACTGTATTACTGCACTTTTCGTTGACTAATGCTCGAAAAGCCGATCAGCTTGGGCCTCAAAACAGTTCCATGATTTTTATATTTTTTTATTTTTATTTTTTATTTGGTTATTGTGATTATCATCGGGTCGAATGGACAACTTTCTAAAGGAGTTACATCGCTGGTTGAGTTGATCTCAGGCTGAACTCGGCGAATTTCTTGCGGATCGCCATATTTATGTATGATTATGGCATATATTGAACATGCACACATTCCAAAAAGGTGTGTCTCAAGGTGGCATGTTGCTGTTGTGTAAGAGTATTTTTAGAATCTTTAATCATTTCCACCGATGGTGTTGTTGTTGTTGTCGTAGTTTTAAAATCGATGTAATTCATACTACAGATGATAATATGTCTTTCTGCCTAGGTACAATTTTATCCTAGATGGCGCTGCAGATGTTATAGTAAGTGGGGCTTTGGAAGTGATTGCGGCAGCGCCCTCGACGCCACACAGTCCTATTCGATCATTGGTGTAACGTTTGCCGCCTAATATTCTTTCGAAACAAACTTCTCGATGAAAACGATGCGCGGCCCAACAGAGCAGGTGTCCATACAATAGCCGGACTCCACCCTAACGTTAAGAAGAAGACTCCTAGGCTTTACGCTCGTAATTATTTTGGCTCGAATGTTCGATGACGAAGTGCTCGCTCTTAAACCAACCAGTACGCAGATTGGCTGGTGGAAGAAACTCTTAGCGATGTGGTTATTAATTTTATGGTTATCATTATGATCATAAATCTATCGTTAATCCTTTCACTAAGAGAAGGCTTCTGCGAGCCTAAGTATATACCCACATGTAGGCGTCATAGCTTCTCTAAGTCTTTCTTGTTCATTCAAAATTTGCGAGAGCTTGCTAGCTAACAATGACGGCATACCTGTAAATGTATATATATTTGATATACTTGAAACAATAGCTAGCTTGGTTGGAATAATCAATGTGAATATAGGCATGATGAACTCACTATTAAGGCCTAGACAAACTTCTCTTGGCATAGTCTTCAAACGTGGAATACTGGAAAAGCAAACGACTGAAGAGGCCCGTTTAAACCTAATTTGTTAATACTGATAATAAATGAGATACAGTCGAGCAACTGAAATACTAATTGGCAGTAATCCCTGGCTGTAGAAGGAAATTAGCAGATAGACTAGAGACAAATACCGCTGTATGTACCTTTCTTTGTTCATGGAGATTTTCGTTTAGAAGTCAAAGTGAGCAAATAGCTTCTGTAAATAAAAGCGTATCACTTCACGAGGAGTCACAAACAAATAAGTTAATAGATAAGCATCAGTGATTGAGCACAGAACAAATAAACGACAATACTGATCAATAAAAAGTTACAGTACAATAATGTAGTTTTGTGAGTTTTTGTCAACCAGCGGTACACACTGCACAAGAATAAAAAGAATAACATATGATAAGTGCGGTGCTTAATGATGCTTGGGGCTGGAGGGTCTATAACCGCTGTCTCGGTTTGATTATGACAAGCTCAAATTTTCCCGCATCGAATTTTCAGCCCGCCTGCATTCTAAACGTTCGCAAAAAGGAAACTAAAATATCCATAAACATTTATCGAGGTTTTTCAGTGACAAGTAAATGCCACGCTCGTTGTATGCCATCTTTTCCTTGATCCTTTTACCTGATTGCTTCTCTCGTTACACAGATTACGTGTTCACGTACCCAGCACAAGGCAAGGCCAGCCGTACTGTTTATAAGTGTAATCTGTTAAATGTATCGTTGATCGTAACCGACTGACGATCGTCAACACTGGAATGCTACTATATTTGGCTTCACAACGATGCGTTTGCAGTATCTAGAATAGTAGTTATACCTGGGTCACTTAAGAGTTGCAAAAGTTCTTGCGTTCGTTTTCTAATCCAACCTTCCTGGTTAGACCGATTTGATGTTCCTTTTGTCCTGATGCTGTAACGGTAACTAGCGCACGACGATATACGTTTAGATAGGTAACCGACATATAGCAAGTGTCTTTGTACCCATTGAAACGCTTTCTTGCTCTCAAATAAGTGTTTCTATATTTTTGCGTTTTATATCTGCAGTGATGGACCCAGTAAATGCTGATACACTTTCAAACGCAGTAGAGGTTCTTGTCTTGAATGTTTAAGTATTATGGAGAAAGGCTTTACACCCATTTTATCTACGGATATATAGTGGTTTTTTAACCACATGGACATACAATGTGATACCGCGTGGGGTTTGTTGTGTTGTAAATTCCAACGCAAGCTTGTCAACATTAAGAAGGTATTCGATTAATTAATCACAAGCACCGCCCAGAAGCAAGCGATGAGTTATTATGAGTATGGTTATTATCACAGGTCGGCAACAGCCCCTTATGCAATAAATCTTGACCGAATTGCCAATTTGGGAATGGGGTGAGGCGTACAGCAAAGTGAGGTCTTCAAGTG
Organism: Varroa jacobsoni; assembly: GCF_002532875.2. Lineage (NCBI taxonomy): Eukaryota > Metazoa > Arthropoda > Arachnida > Mesostigmata > Varroidae > Varroa > Varroa jacobsoni. The sequence goes on from NW_019213635.1 coordinate 79,863, forward strand.
TGTAGTCAGATTTTTTAGGTTTTTGGATAGGAATACTTAAGTTGTGTAGCTTGATTGCGCTTCTGTTTCTGTTCTCCTAGGTTTCCTAGAAAGGACAAAGTTTATAAACAGTTAGATCTGTAGACATTTTATTTCTAGGCAAACACAAGTAAAAGTGTCAAGGATATTCTCAGAACGTTAGCTGCACGGACCTAGTCGGCATGATATGTACATGTTTACCACAATATTCAAAGCTAAAATATTTCTATTTCGGCTGCTGAGCGAGTCGCTATATAACGTATGATATATGCTGCTAATATGTGGACACGCAAAAACGTGATGAGAGGATGTCGTCGTTTGAAAAGGCCGTTTTTCCGTCCGATACCACTGACCATTAATGACCGACACCAAAACTGTTAACGTTTACGTACTTGAGAACGACAGCGCTTTTCACAAGTAGGTAATTTTAAATGATGGCTGAAGAAAAATTCGTCGGTAACGTTTATGTACTTGAGAACAACAGCGCTTTTCACACGTAGGCAATTTTAAATGATGGCTGAAAAAAAATTCGTCGTTAACGACCTGTTTCATGCGACGCGCATTCACTTAACATAAGATCTGCTTTTTGTTTTTACTTAACATAAGCTAGGTTCATCAAGCTGACATGTGTGGTAGTATTGATGTGGTTGCCCCAAAGGGGTAGTCGAAGTTTGATTACATGTAAATCGAATTCACTGAACTAAGGTTGAGGTAATTTCTCCGTGTCTAGTAATACAGCTTAATAAAAGGACGCTAAATGTTTTATTTATGATATCAGTATTTTCAATATGTGGGTAACGAGCTTCAATAGGTAATCAGATCGTCTCTGTAGCAAGTACAATCCCATATTCGTTGATTTCTACGTGGCCAAATTTACTAACTAAAAATTGAACGGTTTCAACCGGCCGAGACCGCTTTATTCTTATCTGATTGAATTGTCACAATTGCCAATGATGATACTACATCAGCCGTTATTAAGCTATACAATTAATTGCCTATAGATGGTTCCATGCTAATGAACTAATATTGGCGATGTGCCTATTGTCCATTAATATAATAGCGCATTTCTGACGCCGTGGTCTCCTGCGTCCTGTCCCAAATTAATCCTGTCAATGTAAGCACAGTATGGTCGATTTCAGGGCCGGTGCAAAATATAATGCCTGCTGTTGTTTCTGCGGCTTTCGTAGATTGTCGGCCGCCCCTTGAACAGCGGCCGCCCCTTGAATCTCAACGAAACACCGAACAGACCATATGTTGCTTCTTCGCTGTCGGCTTCGGTGATTATTATGGTTATTATTATCCAACAAATCCGTCTATACAACGCTTGAATATGTTCTCCGTCATCCTAGACCAACCTAGTCGTGGAAAGACAGGCACGCTACGGGAAAAGAACGGGTTAGTCCCGCAGCCAGCACGATCTAATAGTGGGCACAGTTAGCAGCGCGGTCACCGCTTCTACCCTCCCTGTAGCGCTTGCCTTTCTTTCGGGAATGGAATGAACGACGTCACGACGAATTTCCGTGTAGATCGATGTTCCCTTCCCCATCGCCCACGTACTAGGAAAACGCTACGGGCAACGAATTGGTCGTTTTGTAGGAGTGCTCTGTACAGACCAACGGGGTATAGTAGCGATCGAATAGTGAGAGAGCCATCGCGAGTTTTAGGTACTACAACAGCGCCACAGTAGATTTTAGCAGGAGTGCGAGGGGCAGAGTTTCCTGTTTTGGCAGGCTGCTCTACCCCATCTGTGATGCTTTTGCTGGTATTGCCTAAAACGGCGTTCACTGTCGGGTAAACTTAGAACTCCTTTCCTTCTCTGATTTTTTTTTCTCTCTGACGTATTTAACTATTTGGTAGCACAGATGGCGCCCCTCAGTAATGTTCACGTTGCCCCCTACCTGCTGCTCGTTCCCCTTTTCTCCCCATCTGCGGAATGGCCCTCTCTCTTATCCAGCTCCCGAGATCCTTCGACCCAATGCCTGCTGAATCCGTATCTCAGTTGGTTTCTATCGCGGCACTTGTGCCTCACTCAGCAGTTTCACTAAAACTTTGTCGTTTACGTTGCCGAAGTCGTTGACTAGCTGTTGTGGTTTTGTGCGTCTAGCACCAGAAGCAGCCGCCACCTTTGTGTACGGTTCACAAAAAAGCAGGTATACGGATAGGAGTTAAATACAGGGTTCTGCTGGTGGAGCAAGGAACTCTGGAAGGGTTTTCTCCGGGTTTCCATCTTGTGATGCAAAGAGGCCCTCTATTGCTGCATTATTTAGAGGGAATGAAACTGGAACATGGCCGGCGGTGACCTTTTAATTTTTTTTTGATAGGTTTTTTTTTGTTAAGTGGTTGAATCAAGCGTCGTGTAGATCGACCTGTCCGTGTTAGTCTCCGATTTTTCACGAAAAGTCCTGCTTTGATAGCCAAGAAAGGTTCCAACGTTTCATTGTCAAACAATTCAGCCGGGTGTTCACTGGGTGTTTAATGCTCCTCTGATAACTTAATACCGACCAACTAAATAAAGCGTTTTTGTCATAAACTTTTTTCAGTAGCAGTCCTACAAATGAAATTTATATGAGCCATATTTAAAGGTAAATATAGAAACACATATTCATTGATAGGTGTTTCATCATACCGATTTGATTGTCTGTTTTTTTCTTTTTGCTTTTCACGCAATTTAGCGATGATGCACAACTTTTGAGAAAGAACAATAGAAAATCAACTTTAAGTGAAAAACGTACCTTTAAGGCATGTTTTCAGGACTCACGATGCGAACTGTGTGACTGCAGCGATAAGAACGACTAAAAAATACCGATCGATGTTGACTGGTTAAGCGAACAGAACACCAAGTCGATCTCGGTGGGAATAGGCCGATGATACAAAGTAAGTCAAACACTGCAAGGATACTGAGCAAACGCCAGGCAGGTCGTTAAGCTAAAACTCGAATGATAGTCGAAACCGCCCTCAAAATGAAATGGAGCTTATTTACCTAAGAGCAATGAATGCTGGGCAATGGTAACCCTTGAGGACCGGTTGAACCTTGAAATTTTTCAAATAGCGCTGGGACATCGAAACAAAAAATTGCTTTCAAAATATATTTTTCTAATGTAAAAAATAATTTTTTTATAATAACGAACAAAACGAATATCGAAATGATAAACCGCATTAAGTTCTGCTAGAACAGTAACATCTGCCGGATCGTTTGTCAGGGACTTGTGGAGCAAATCGAACCTTATACATAATGCCTATCCTAATTGTTTTCAATTGCATTCCTATAAGAGAAACAATGATAAAATATTATTTATATTACAGAAAGGATCCAACATGATTTCCGCCTGACGACATCTACGTATGTTTATGTTTTACAAGCCATCCCTAATGAAACTTGCCCTTACTGTGCATTTGCAAATACCAGATTCATCCTTAACTATATAACGGCACGCCCTGTTACGAAACCTGGTCATTTTCATCAGACGGTTGTCAAGCCAGCGTCTTCAAGCTTTTATCTTTTTTTGAGAGTGTTACAGAGAATACTATAGACCAACACATCGAACAAAAACGATCAATCAGTTTATTGGAGTGAAGATTAAGGCACTTAGGATTTTTTGTCCCGAGTTGAAAAAAACCTCAAGTTGAATGAATCATCAATTGATTGACATACAGTCTTGTAAATTGTGTAGAACGCCATAGAAGCTCTATTTGCGGCTCGTGCGTCAACTTGCAAGATAGCATTACATATATATATAGAATAATGGAACTCATAGCACTGTACAGCTTTGAAAATGATGTTCCAAGCATTGAACTGCCTATTTAAGTTCAGATAAACGACTTTTAGTACGTACGTTTTAAAATGCGCATGATCTAATTTGAGGTAATACGATAAGTTACATTGAGACATATTTTAAGCAAACACGTTTACGTGTTAACAGAAAATTGTTTTAGTGTTTCCTGCTTTTAGTTTAGAGCAATACGTATCTAATGCACAGGTATAGGTATCTAATGCACTGAAAAATAACTTTCTAACCCAAACGTCACAGGTATGTACCAGAACGGTCCAAGACAATTATAATTTGTGTGCCGCTACCAAGCCTTTTGTCCGACGCTTTGCGGCAATAGTTACAAATTCCTGTGTGTCTCTCCTACCACCCACAACGTAGAAGTAGCTCTGTATATGTTCTTTTCAATAGTTTGTCTCACCATAGCTAGTAGAATAGCTTACTATCTGATATTAGTGGCACCTAGAGAGGAAGGAAAAGAAGCATATATTGGCTAAGAGCAATCACCAACCAGCCGTACATCCAAAACTAGAGCTGTTCAGCAAGCGATTTCAAGGGAACTGCCCGGGAACGAATACTTCGGCCGATGTTGTATGGCCGCTACGGCGTTCTTAAATCTTTTCTAAACGCGTCACTAACTCTGCCGTTGGTTTTCGCCATCTTACAAGAAGAGTGTCTACGGCCTATTCCCGAATATAAGTATGTAGTCGGTGCACGAAGGAGTTTGATGATGACCTAGCGACGTGTAATGTTTTTCCTCTAATTTAATATCTTCCTTTTTATTTTTTTCTAGTCTTCTTTCTTAGTATTCCAGTGGCCGGTTCGAGTTCCTCTAGATGACGGTTATGAAGTAGCTGATGAAGTAGCTTCGGGGTGCTGCAGGACCAATCGCAAAGCATCTAACGCGACAAGAGTTACAGGGAGCAAGACCGCACAGATGGAATAGGTGAAAGACTTACAAGGTCTGTGAAGCAGCGACAGAAAAACAATAGGTCGACCTATAACCCAGACACACCAACTCTTTCTTTGATTTTAGCCTGAGGCATATATCGCAGTTTACGGCAAGGTTGCTTAGGGTAATCCGTGCTTCAGAATTTTGAGTCCGTTCATCAGAAGTGAATCCGTCTGTTGATCGAATCACATAGAAAAGAGGAGGAAAGAAATAAGACAAGTGCAATAAGTTCTGCAATAGAGGGGGAATCAATGCTGGATATCTCGCATCAGCAAACGCACACGGGAGCGCTTTAGGCTTCGGCTAGAGGATGGCATCTTTCTTTGCCCTCCTGGGATTTTTCAAAGCCAAATGAAGTGTAGCAAATTGATGATACATCATGACTTTTGTATTTTGTTTTTGTGTTTTCCTGTGTCCACTTTGCGAGTGAATTGCGTAATAGTGCGCTTTTAACATCATTTGCGCAAGCAAAGGCAAGTCCTACTGTAAGAAAATCGCTTCGATGACGCTCCATTTAAGAGACAAACACCTGCATTTATTTATATATGCACTGGTATGCACCAGAGCCCAAAGGGCTACGTGCCAAAGCAGGTCAGACTCGAAACACTGCCAGCTATTCTTTAGTGTTAAAAAGATCACTTCTTTAATTTAACAGCCCGACATACATGGGTCAACGGCTTTTAGAAAGTGCAGGTTCCTTGTGTGATTGTGTAGGGATAAAATAATTAAAAACAAAAATGGCATATCTACGTAGTTTGGCATGGATCCATTGTCCACTTGCTAACGCAGGTCTCCCTATAAAACAGGATACGGTTGTGCCAAACCTTTGGCACCTCCGGCTCACCTTCTTGGTGCCTCCGTAAAACACTTTCAAAAAAGGAAATGAACGCTTTGTTCGTTGAGAGGAGGCAAAAGAAGAAAAAAAATTTCGTGAAGAAATTACATCAGTCGATGAAACCGACAACCACACCCTCATAGTACGGATAAAACGGAATCATAGCGAGTCATGGCACGGGACCCATGTGAAGTTGATGCCAAATATCGTTTTTTCGTTTGGTCTGCGGACGTAGTTGTACGGGTTAGGAGACTAAAAGCGCAGAGCTTTCCGGTTGATAACCCTTAGGGATCTCTGTTTGCTTCAGCGTTTCCGGCATTCAACTTTGTCGCCTCTCTTTTTCCGCTGCTGTGTATCAACGGCGAAAAATCCGCCTTTGGCACAAGCGCGACTTGCCTACTTCAAATCAAGCTATGCCGCCCTATATTTCTCTCATGCTGTTCGTACGGCCCGACTTAGTACAGCAATAGCCAGTACGTGTCTATGTCACAATCGAAAACTGCCCTCTTTTTTCCCGAATAGCAAGTACATTGAAACGATGAATCGAAATGGTGTCGACAAGATTGGTTAGTGAACTGGTTTACAAGAAGAATCCATAGAAATAGAAAGAACATTTTCTCGAAGAGGCGTCTGGTTATGACTACGCTTGGTGCCTAAATTTTCATTGTCACTGCGGTGTTTGCAAAGGCCAAGGCAGGTCGCTCCCATCTGTGTAACAATAAATTGAACGAGTCTTGTTATGCTGACTGAAATAGAATAGACGAGAATAGTCGAAATTGTGTGGATGCTCCGCGCCGATAAATCTAACACTATTGAAAATGAAAGCCGATAAAGTAGGAGAATAAAAATTGAATGAGAAAATATTCAGTTTCCTCTCAAATATCATATGAAGTAAATGTACCGCTTTGAAAGACATAGGATACCAGATGCATCCTAAAGACACCCTAAAGTCCTACACAGGAAGTTTCGTTGGATAATTTAAATATAATAGATATGCATAGAAGCGCACTAAGACTGCGATTCACACGACTAAACGCTATTGGATTTGAGTTTTGCGGTTCAGTTGGCTGTCGAATAAAAAGACTGTTTATGATCGTTCTATATTTCACTGGTATTACGGTGCTAGCTAATCTTTGTTTCCCTCGTCTCTTGTTCGAAGGAATGAACGTATACACATACAAACTCAAGTTATAGATAAACAAAAAACTAGAAAACGCAATTTGACTTTAGAAATAACTAACTGCATAGTATTGCCACTTCACTAAGCCTGTATTACAAGCCAACAGTACTATATTAAGTACAACGACTAGCCTCGACGGCACTCTTTAGCGTAAACGAGAACACACAAAACATCGACTATGTGTTCATATATCATTGTGTACCTGCTATTGTCACAGGCATTGTGCACATTCTTTATTCCTTAGATCACTGAAAATGGTATTATCTTATATTAATAGCATAGCTCGTATGCAAAATCAACTTTTTAAATAGAAATTTATGATTAAATCGGGCTTACGGACACCAAAGCTCATCCCTAGGCATTTGCCATGGTAATATAAACGTTCTTTTTTAAATTACTTGTTATAGTTCTAAGCGTTACCATATTACTTGTTTAAATAGCTATCTTAATTAGTTACATAAATTATGAGTGAGCCACCCTCATATATTTTTACTTTATCCAGCGTTCGCTTCAGAACTTGCCTCAGCGCTACTTTGACTCAAAACAACCCAAAGATGAGCGATAACAGCCACTAAAATGAATGACTTAATCAAGATAAAACCTGGTGACCTCTCTATACAAAGAAAGGTTACTTTTTAAAAAATGTTATTCCCCAATACTACTGATAGCAGTTCTTAGCTACTATTAGCTTAAGTGTATCCAGCGAAACGTTGGATCATCATCTCGTGGGCTGCCGTAGGATGCCTCTTTCGCTAGATTTAGCTCTATGACACCACTTCATTGATTCCGTCAACAGCGGCGGCGGCGGCGTCTTGTTTGCCGACTATTAAAACTGCACAGCTGCTTGTTTTTTACAACAATACGTTTGCGGTATATTTCAACCAAGGAGTGCATCATTTTCGCGCGCACCGGGTTCATCGGTGTTATGACTGTTCTCTGCTATTCTCGCAGCGATTTGAGCGACAACAGAACTCCAGTGCAATTCAGTAGGAGCTAGGGAGAGGGAGTGGCTCCTTCCCCTCTCCCGCATATAAAGGGTGCTGTTCGGCTCCGATCCGTTGGCCACCATCAATATCGAAGCAGCTGAAGGCTACAAATCTCCTCTCTGTCGCTCTCTCTCTCTCTCTCTCTCTCCTTCTACCTTTATATTATTTTCGACAACCTTCCTTCATAGACTAAGCGAGTAATACCACCGCTGTCAGAGACAAAATTCTCTTTACGGTTTCATTGTCAGTTTTCCCGTATTTTGCCTACTATTCCGGCCATCTAGCATCAGTCGTATAAGCACAAAGTGCCAGTAACAGACAATCGACCGTTCGACTATGCCTTCTACGAGCGAATCGCAGGGCTCACGTTAACGCCAACCCAAAGAGTTTTTTTTCTTTGGCCAAATTTAACGTGGCCAGATAGAATGAGTACGATGTGAATTCTCATTGCAATATAGAGAAATATTCGTCAGATGCTGAAAGAAGGATTGATTTGGCTATTGCAGTCATCAGCTTTTCTCTGACATTCGCCCTTACTCTTAGCTCTCGCTATACCGCACACTAACGATTAGCTCTGTACTATAATAAAACTGGGCAGGGTAAGAGTTAAGGTAATATAGGAATTTGAAAGATAGATCGAAACTTTCATGGTTAGATGCGAAAATGGAGTCATGGTAAATGGTTGTAGGTGGACGAAAAAGAAGACGCGGTCCTGTCGAGTAATACGTACTATCGACGTAGAGCGAGGGTGGCAGCTGTGCTAAAAACAGAATGATATTTCATGTATACAACCACGCAAGGGTATTTTGCCCTTTGTCCTCATTATAGCCTTTTGCTGCGAGTTTAAATATAGGTGCTAACATAGTGAACTATTGTACGGAGGCTTCCGGGAGTGAGACATTGTCATCAGGCATAAACAGCCATTGCAAGTGTCGGCTGGCTTCCTCCTTAACTGCACGAAAAGCTTTGCTACTTTTAATCTTTGTCTATGCAGACAAGCGACTAAAGTTAAACGATTTTTCACGGCGTGCTCGGAACCATCCTTTATCCCACTCTAACTAGAAACGGTTATCAGAATGTCTATCGGTGTTAAGTCACGCAACATTTCGTCTGCTATTCTATAGCATAGTTACGCATTCGACTATAGTCTGATAATATTATATATATAATAATTGCATTTCTCTCTAGTTACCCGCATGTCGCCGTAACAACTCTGCGATTATACATTTAGTAGTAACCCATTTTTGTTATCTAACGGTTTCATGCTTTAATACGATTTGTTTCTAATTTAATTTTTCGAATAGCTTGGCTCACACATGCGTTTCAGTATTGCTACAAAGAATTTGGATTTTCAATACAAATCAATAGTTAAAGCTAGATAATTTAATTGACTTGATTTATAGAATGCCACCTTGTATATTTACTAAAGGCTTCATCAACGGTGTATTTAAAAGCCGTTTCTATTCAGGTCCTTTACAGCGCACAGTGGTGACACATATTCCGAGAATCTGGAATACTTATTTAGGATAGAATCAGCTTTGAATGTCCCTCAGTTTTAGTCTACATGTTGATATAGCCCGTTGACTTAATTGTGTATGTGTGTGACAGATAGCTTGTAAAAAAGTGGAGTACATTTGTCTCGCAGCTGTACAGTTGTGGTAAGACCGTACCTCCACTAGGACAAGTAAACACGCGTTAATGTATCGCGTAGTTCGTACTTGGCACCCATCATTCTCGACAACTTACGGTTTCAGGCCTTTAAATATTTCATCAGTATGCCATAGGCCACCAGACTTGTCGGTCTCTTTATTGATTCATACAGCGGCGTCCTCCACCGTGCCGCGTTGACGCTACCAGTTCCTGCGTCCTTCAACGGGTCACCCGTACCCAAACCTAATATAGCTTTCTCAGAATCTTCCACCACAAGAACTTCTATAAGGCGGCTCACTTACGTCCTCCCGCCCGTAACCTCTTATTTTGTAGCACTTGCGGCCACCCAAAGGAAGCGTAATGTTTCCATTACTTCGTGTGCTGACAAGATTTAGACACCTAACACGACGGCTACGGTGGAGACATGACGTGTAGGGGGTGATGTACAAGGAAAGCTTTGCCCTTAGACATGAACCGAAGAACAAGCTAAATTCTAAGGACAATGGACTCAAAACGAATGGTAGCAATATTCATTTGCCATCCAAAATAATGTAAGGTTTGCCTCAATTCAGGATCGCCAAACGCGTTCAAGTTAGAACCCAACCATAATAACTATTCATTCTATTATGGTAAGTGGTTGGTTATAAAAGACAACGTCTTATTCATCCGCATTCATTTTACATCCAATGAAAAAGATGAGCATCCGTTTATTGCTGAATGAACTTTAAAAAGTGGGTTTCGAAGGAAATCACGGCGCACTATAGACATATGGAGTAAACAAGAGCCTGTGTGTGAAAAATCTATTTACATCAAGGTAATGTAGAGGCTGATATTCATTCATCGTTGATTCGCTCAGTTAGGCAGATAATGCCAAAACCTTCTCATATCCGTTCACGAAAAAGCTTACGCTATTCATTGCGGTGTGGGCAAAAACTGGGCATACTTGTCCTTTGTATCACATAAATGTTATTGGGTTCAGCTGAGATAGCCTTTTACTTGTGTGTGGCTAGTATTTATATATATATATATATATATATATATATATATATATAGTATAACAAGAGCAATTACAGGCTAATAATCATTTGAGTTATTATTTCACTTGCTCATCTGGGTGTGTCCGCTAATCTATATGTTAGTATGATGTTTATAAAAAAAAAAAAAAAAAAATTACACATGCTTATGTAATTGGTACTTGTAGTTTAATTGAAGTATACACCAGCTTGTTATACTAATGTTATTTCAACTGATTTTTGATTGAATTTCTTCTATAAAGAGTTCTCTTGTTTTGGTTACGGGTTGTGGTTTATATTTGCTGTCCGATGCTGTCTAATTCATGGTATTGGTATAATGTTGAACGAATTTGTCACAAACAGCAAAAATAAGTAGGCACATGGCGAAAGCCTGTCGTTGTCTTTGTTCTCGATATCCCCGTCCTGCTGCTGTTTCTATAGTCGAATCAAATAGATGACTATCGCGGACTGTTGTCGAAGGGACCCCTTCATAAAACAAAGTGATTATTCATATGAAAACGAACTCTTGAATGTCTAGATCCGTCTCGTACCCTTTTTAAAAAAACCCGCTTTCATTGAAACAACCATTTTGCGCGGAAGCGTTATGAACATTTTTCTAGACCATAATGGCGCATGGCTATTTTGGTCCAGAATGCACTGATCAGTTTGTTACAAACATAGAGATCCCCTTTTTTCTAACATATTCATAGCCAGTTCAGTAAAAAAAAAACGTCAATAGCAGCTTAAATCTGAATAAGGGTATTTGAATAAGGGCTGAATGTTCCTAGAGTTTGTCGCATATCAATTCAACTAATTTGTTGCCTTCACCGAGTTGGAAACCAGAAAACCCCTCAAATTTCCTAGGTTTTTTTTATCCATTATGGAGACTGCTACGATTATTTTATAGATTATGTGTATCTTGATATTATCTTTAAGATGTGTCAGTGTCATTCGATAAGAAAACGAAATAATTTCCGACGGGTCTAAACATAGTTTAGACCTTTATAAGAGAGAAGCTCTCGCGTTTGGCTTTGAGCTGTTACAGGTTCAGCAATTAATGATTATTAGGTAACGTTATAATAACGCCAGAATGCTCTTACGTCGTTATTCTGCGCGTACATTCTTATATATGTTTGGATATGGCTTGTGATGGCACATGTTTACGCCTCGCCCTTTAGTCTTTTTGCCCTCATCGCCTACTGGTGAGTAACATAACGCAATATTTTATTTAGTTATTATATTATCTTAGCCTCTTGCTGAGAACTGGCTTTCACCTTCAGAGCTTCCTGTATCTAATCCTCTATATTCGATGCTTCGTTGTTCCCACCAGAGGACGTGTTGGCCTACCTGAACGTATTTGGATATCAAGAAATGTGTCACAGTTTATATGTACTTGCGCACACTGTCTGGTTTTGGTCCTACTTGAGCTCAGCATTACATAAAGCAGCAGCATCACCTACTGGTATCATCGCAATGATGAGCCATAATATGCTCCCCTTTTGCGGCCGGTGTCCGTCATGTACTGATTCCTTTCTATCACAATCTTCAAATCCTCGCCTTCATCGCTTCGATTCCTTAGTTTCTGATGAAAGCAGCAACGCGTGTATGTTTGTAGTTATTGCTAGTATAGTCCGGTGTATTCCGCCTGTTTTGGCCATCGGCCAGGTGAGTTTTGTTTGTTCACCTACACGACAAAGTCTACTCTAAATTCCTATTAACCCAACACAGTCAACCAGACCAAACTAAAGGCCAATGGCTGCCTTTTGTCTAGACCTGCGTATATAGCAGGACACAAGTCTATGGCCCTTCGTCCGCTGCTGCAAATAGTCGATAGTAAAGTTTTGTTTCATAGTTATCGTATGGTGGTGGAGCCGTTGCTTGTTTGCCGTATAAGCTTTCTAAGCTACTGTGCCTACGATTAAGCGGGCACCTGCCCTCAACCAACGTCCACAGTTAGAGGCTGGGAGGCTCAAAGAAGGTTTTCGCGCCCTCTCGCCATCCCGAGTGGAAGTCCCTTTACTCTTATATATCTGCGGGCCTATTATCATGTTGGTTGGACAGCATACGGACCATCCAGTGCTCCTGCCGCTTAAAACTTATTATCCCCTAAGGCAAAAGGGGGGAGAGGTAACTGTGCTGTTTACGGAACAGTCTCATGGCAGCAGCAGCAGCAGCAGCATCGGCGTCACTCTGGTCCTAGACAGACAATTTGTCCTTTGCTGTGAAACTCTAAGACCCTCTCTGGCCGACAGTACACGCATCTGGCACGCAGCTGTCTAGTATAGACGTCCGGTCTCCGCTGAAGCGGTAAATAGCGCTAGCTGCTGTGGCGGACGGCTTATTAGTTACCCTTACCACACAAGGACCCCTTCCTCACTGCTTCACTCATTCAAGCAGCAACAGAAAAGGCCCGTTTTGACCAGCCTTGATGCCATAGGTACTCGGCCTCCGCCGCTAGAGGGCGCTCGTCTAATCGACTACGACCATATTTGTGCATCGCAACAAGGGACATAGCGCCATCTAGGCACGCTAACAAGCTCCTGTATTGTCGGCAATGGCAAAGGATCTTGCCACCGCTCTGTTTCGTTGCTTGTTAGCAAGCGTGGACAAGAACTGAATTCCGCCCGGTTCGAAACTATCTCTCAACACTTCATTTGCGTACTTTTTTCAGTGTTTCTAGTCTCCTCCCGTGGCGACCTGAGCAGGTCGAAAGGAGCTTCTGTTATCCGTTTTCCGGTTGCTGTCATCGAACGTTTCACAAACGTTATGTACATGCGCACGTCCTACAAGCGGCGTTCAGACCCTGTCGCCTCTTTATGCTTTACCACAAAAATGCTTGTAGAGGTTTTCGAGTTTTCAGCGAAGTCGAGCGGGAACCTTATGAAGTGCATGCCCCATCATTGCTCATGCTGACGGTGGCAGTAGTTTCAGTAGTAATACCTGGTGTAAATTGCACGTATGTCTATACAAAGAGAATAGCAGTAGTAGCGGCGAAAAGAGCAACAAGAGACGCCCTACAATGTTTTGTTGCCATAGACACCCCGACAAATGAATTCGCTGCTTAGTAGTTAGCTGATCGTGGTGCATATGGCGACCCGGGATGCAAGAACGGAAGTTCGACATCGCAACAGCGCTCGCAGACGGAAAGACAATACAACGCGATGCCAGAAAACTAATGGCGGCTAATTTATTGCATTTCGTGTATTCATTGTTTCGAGTTTTGTTCTGTCACATTAGCTACCCCACTATCCACAACTATATTCTTCAGTCATCGTCGTGCTGGTATACGTGTGCTATCCAGTGTAATAGATGGTCACCCGCGCTGCAGCGGCTCAAAGTCTTTCGTGAGCTCTCAATCGACCCCTTTACAAATTTACGTAGTGCACACGACTAGATACCTGCTTCATAGGAATAGCTAATGTAATTATAAAATATAGCTGCAGACCGTATAATGCGTAATAGAAATGGAGAGGAAAACCATATGATGATTGGTACCGACAAATTTCGACCAGTCCCTGTTTTCAGTTGTTGCTTTTGGGATATAAATAATTTTTCTATTCCTATGCAACAAGGCTCAAGCCATAAAAAATATGTTAAATATTACACTGAATATGCATATGGAATAATTTAATATACACAAAAATCAACGTGTTTCGTATTCAATGTATATGTACCTCCTCCAATCTGTTACCGTTATTTTAGCCGATTACAGGTCTTGCAATCACCCATAAAACAGAATTTTATTTGCATGCCTGTCTGCTGTCTGTCGAATGACAGAAAATTTAACTGCTCGTCATACAACGAAATTGACGATAGTGTTCATTTTTTCGCTTCAATTTAACTATACCGCCGAAGCGTTCGCTTGTCTTGTTTAGTATAGATTTTCACTTGACCTTTCAACGAAAACGGCTAGCGAAATGTTGCATTGGCTTCCCGATACCACAGATCCAGGTCGGTGCCGCAGGGAACGCGGACAGGGGCGACACACAAAGCTATCATTTTCAGGCACGTCGAGTTCAACCAGCCGTGATAATAAACGATCATCGTCAGCATGATTCACTGCGTAAGTGCTTCGTAGTGGGCAGGTCTCCTGCTTTGAAAACCTGCTGGGACAAGACGCTTGGCTTCTCGGAGCCTTAAAATGCTTCTCCCTTCGTCGCGTGCTAAACGTGCTGTAACTCTCTTCTGGCTTACAGCCTTTTTGTCAGTCCGTTCGTGGGGATAAATGGAATACGTGCATGTAGAGCAGTTCTTCATATCATCATCGTACCTCTGATTCGTACCGTTACCTGCTGCTGTCGTTGTTGTTGCCGTTGCAGGCAGTAATTGGGAGCTAAAGGAAGGCCTTTAGCTAGACTATTGGGTACGTTTCTCAAGACCGGCTTGTACCTTATCTCTGTGCGTACACTTTAAAAGAAAAAATATCGGGCAAATAAGACGAAAGCCTATGCTCGTTAGTCTCATAGATGCGTGCGTGCGTTCCAGCCAATTAAAACCGCTAAAGCGACAGCAGCAGCAGCTACCGAACGCACTATCTCGACGCACCTGGCCGAACCCGTAGAAACCTGGTAGAAAATACACAGCGGATGGCAGTGAGATAGAGCGGACAATTGGTCGCCAAAAGGTAGTTATTCTAGCGAGATAATAAAGACCCGTCGAACGTGGACATGTAAGGAAATTAAACAAACGGAGTCCAAGGTGACTCGACTTGATACAAGCAGTTGCTGGCTTGCCTTGTTTCTTTGGCCATCATGTCCGGGTAAAGATCGAATTTGTTTATTTTTATAGGCATGCATATAGGCACCTAAATAATTTCCAGCTGTAGTGTATGCTTTACATGATTTACCACGATTATGTTACAGATTACAGACTTTTTTTTTCTCTGTTTTATAATATCCTAGTAAAAATAGAAAAATAACATTACTATTAGCACGTGAACCAGAAAAACTAGGATTACATGTTGTACAAGATCTAGTCATGCTAGACGAAGTTGAGTTACTGCGTATTTGATCACGACTGTCTACAACTACTTTCCTACTGTGGCTGTGCATTTTGAACGTACGTATATATGCGCCATGTGTATGTCGGTCTGCCGGTGTTTTTATAGAGATAAACTCTGGGTTGCTGAGTCTGCCGCCTATCCTACTTTACAGCGGAAAACTATTTTGTATCCAGGGAACGTTATTAAGTTAAGCACGCACGTGCTTTCACCTTATATTGCCACTACAATTTTTACCATCCCCTCTTTGGACAGAATCCACAAAGAAATTTGCATGTTCATGGAGCTGTGCACCTCGATAGGTTCATTGGTGTGTATTGCTATGAATCAATACATTCGATTCGCTGCCCTACTTCCTGTCTCATGTACACGCATACACTGTATAAGGGATGTTAGGTACACGCTTCCTCACAGCTCGCTAACACACTGCCCCAAGTATATACGGCTAGTCAGGTTTGTTTCTCTAATGCGTTTCAGTTGCACCATCAGGGATTAGCTACTTGTCAAATAGCGATGAATGAACGCAAAGTTGAAAACGGAGATGGATGAGTAAAGAGGCCGTGAGAGGTAAAGAGGGCAAGCTTAGATAGTTGTCTCTCGATTGTTTAGAGACAGCTGAATGTCTTCATATAAATAGCTCCCCCCCCCCCCCCCGCGCCCCTTTCTCTTTCTATGTATTTCCTTCATGGATGAGTTTGTTGGCGCGTGTCCTGTTGCCTGGAGCGCGGTCGGCGCAACCGCCGTTCGCCAGGCAACTGCTTCTGTAGTTAAGAGCAGCAGAGAAGGCATTGTTACAGCCATTGCTTACTGCTTAATACGTTGGATAGCAGCGGCTTGCTGAAAGAATGATAGTGACAGGACCACCATTCCATGCGCCGTACCTGCTGTTTGCACGTGTGAAGTGAAAAAGGAAGGATCCAAGTTAGCTGTTTGATGCCAAATTTGCTCTTCGTTTCTTTATTATGTTGCACGACGCTACTGGCCGCATTTCCGCCTTCAGCCTGACCTATTCATTCTTCAACTGAATCACCGCTCCTGCCAGCCCTGTTTCCGTCGTTTCTTTCCAGCCTTCTTTTTTATTACTGCGACTCGCATCGATGCTACAGCTGTTCCTTTTTCTGTCGCTACTGCAGACTTCTTTTTGATCTTAATCGTGTGCGCGCTATAAGGGCAAGACCGGCATCAGGGCGTGTCCACTTGGCGTCGTGTCTTCCCTTCGTCTGCCCCCATGTCTGTATATATCAGCGTTCCTGTGTGTTGAATCAACTTGTCTCTTTGTCCTTGTCCAAGCTGAGTAGTGAGTCCTTTTGTGCCATCACAGTCTCTCTTACTCGCTTTAGATTTCTCTCTTTCCTAGCTCCCCTTGGTTGCTCTCTGGTGAAAAAAGCACCGCCCAGGCGACCTGCCCGTGTGCCTAAACGACGCGAGCCGCCATCTTTCATATATCCCATATCAAAGCAGCAACCATCTCCTGCGTGCTTTCTGCAGGAACTGGGCAAGCTTTACCATTTCGTTGCTTGTTTTGTTTGCCTGAAAACAGCAACCCAAGCGGACGTAACGATCGCTTTCGACCGTCTGTCGACCTTTTAGTCCCGAAGTCGAAATTCTCCAACGAAACCAATGGAAACCAGTTGGATACCGGACGGAGTGAAAAAGGCACGCGGCAGTTAGACTCTGTTGGCCACCATTGTCGAGTCAAGGGGACCAATAGATAAAACGTCATTGTCGGCGACGGTAATGGGGATGCCCTTCGCCAATTTAATTGGGAATCTATATCAAACAAAGCAGGAGAGGTTTTCGCTTGAGGAAAGGTATCGATGCGTGAAGGCGTTTGACCCACTGAAAAGTTCCAATATCGGTTCGTTAGTTGGGGCTGCCATCCACGGTACGAAGAAGGAAGCTTAACGTCCTGAGGACTATTAGACCCGGAAGGTCAACAATGACCAACCAATGGAATAGAGACTGATGCTGCCACCGCGACGAAGCAATAGCTTTTATTACATTAAACTAAACCAAGACATATGCCAAAGAGGCATCAAGAAGGTACTTTAACTATCAGACTCCACCAACCAACAAGCCGAGCCGGCCTCGAATTGTCGCCATTAAAATCGGTTTCTTTCTCTTTCTAAGCAGAAGTATTATGTATGTTTTTAAAGTTTTCCGTTTTAACATTCCTCTCTTCGATCTTCTATTTTTCCTGGGGGTTCCATTTGGCCAACATCGCATCTAGCACCGCTGCTGGGCTTACGGACAGGTAGTGGTTAGGGTTCATGGGCGGAAGTTTAGCAATCGCAAGATCAACATATCTACAAACGAGACAGAAGATTACTATAGTTCACATGGGCTAAACAATTCCAAAGACTAAACTTTGTCAGCCACTTACGTGCGCTAGTTATTCTGGTCGTTGCTGTCGCTGTTAGAGTCTCCTAAATGTTTTGTTGGACTGACGCAGAAACCACGTGCCCATTTAGTATTATAACTATACGAATTAAAGGGTCATTTTGCGGCAGTTGGGTGCATTTCCGTAAATAGTTGACTTTGTAACTTTTGGAAAGATACGGGACATGGATTAATTCACTGGGCAAGACACGTTTTTCGACAGCTGACAAAACCTTTTCTAAATAAAGAAGCAGGTAGGAACTCTAGAGAATGCTTTGTTCAGTGTCATTGCTTATCTACTTTGTGTTTCGCGAATCGATATACACACCCGTATACACATACATAGCAAATTAGTCTTTCGTCTTTATACCTGTATTGTTAGTCAAATCCACTTTTATTAAGTTGTAACTTTAAACGGTATCACCTAATTAAAAATCCTATCTTGGCTTCAACTAACTGTTTGCACTTAGCGTAACCAGATTTATTCTTGCTTAGGACTTTTCTTTTAGTCATCTAGATTCTCGTTCTCTCCTATTTTGAACTGGATAGATATGAGCCATAACGCACTGGCTATCTCGTCTCAAGCAGCTGATAAGGCTATGAAGGTTATCTGAGTTAGGCTTGCATTACACACCATTTTTAAACCTTTCTCGGCTTGCCGTAACAAATGATCCGCCGAATCCGGAGAATAAGGCAAGGTTACGAAAAAGAAAACAATCTGGATAGTACTGTTAGGCTGGTTCATACAATCGGTAGCTTCTGGTGGCCTAACGCAGTATAATACACTATAATACACTGCGATGCCCACTTCGTGATTTTTGAAGGGCAAGCCTTGCAGGTCTCTTGGGCACGCTGTGGCCGTCGTAGAACAACTGGGAGAACCTGGAAACACGCCAGATCACGAGAGTAGTTGATATCGTATGGGTAACTTCCAGTTCTAGCTGCCGTAGAAGCCGCTGTAGCAGCAATAGTAGCTCATACTGGCATTTGCTTATCGGCTAGGGTCGTAGACCAGACATCCCTTAAGCGCATAGCCAGCGCCCTTTGTTTTTCGGCTGGTAGCTCGAAGTACCGGGTAGCTGAATGAACATCGTGATGAAAACCGTCACTCGTTTCAGCTAAAGCTGGAACCACATTCTGTAACCGTTCCGTCAAAGATGGCTAGATTTTTCTGTACGTGTGTAAGATGGGATAAAACGCGAATATGTTTCCTTTGCAGTTTGCTTAGGTTCTGCTTTCCGGGCGCTCCTTTTTCGTTTCCTCTTTTTTTACCTTTTGACTAGCACCGATAGCGGATGAGCGACACGTTGTGAAGTAAGATTTATTTAAAGGAGAATGAGTTCTCTGAGGAGCAAGTCCACGGAACTACCTTGACACGATCAGTAGACTTTTAAAAAACATGAAGC
This sequence comes from Varroa jacobsoni, assembly GCF_002532875.2. Classification (NCBI taxonomy): domain Eukaryota; kingdom Metazoa; phylum Arthropoda; class Arachnida; order Mesostigmata; family Varroidae; genus Varroa; species Varroa jacobsoni. The sequence continues at coordinate 99,048 of NW_019213635.1, forward strand.
ATGATTACTCCTTCCGAAAAAAGAGCTATCTTTTTTAGTCCCATCTTTTGTATGCTACATTTTTCATATGGCACGGCTTCCTTGAGTAGACGCGAAAGACTGAACATCATCGGCAGGTCAATGCGAACAAAAATATGTCAATAATATATATCTATATATACACCCATATATGGTGAGATGGTAACTGGTGGCTGAGATTAAGGCGAACTTACAGGAGGTTGCGTTAGTAGACAACAACACGGGTTGATGAAACGAGACGTTCATTCTGTACATAAGAATGAACTCCGATAACTAATATATTGATTGCACAATAGCAACTAAATATATATATATCTAGTAAAATTATTTAGTAATGTTTACCTGCGCAATGCTATCGTTTGACTTGAAATTAATTATCTTATTATATAATTATATTATTATTATTAGAGGGCTATCATTTAATGTTGTTATATACGTTGAAACGACCTGGATTTATCTGGTTAATGCGATAAAATGGACCACGAAGCATCAAAACGTTGTCATATTATTTTAAAATTTCAATTGTCGAAATAATAAATACAACACGCATTGCATTTCTTTATTTTCGTCTTATATATATATATATATATATATATATATATATATATAACTTGCAAGATATTTTCTAAAGGGAGGTAAACGTTACTTTGAGCCCTCTGAGCTTTTAAGGATTTTAAATTTCGACCCCTTTTCTGAGAAACCTCTTGGTGGGTGTTTATATTTCTTGTTTTACGAAAGAATCTTTAGCCTCTGAGTCTAAGTTAGATAAAGAAGAAGAAAGTAGTACACGGAAATTTAGTTTCCAACCCGTTTTGCTCAACTTCGCGCAGGATTAGGTCATTTCCTGAATATTCTCTATTGAGTTACTGTTTGTTTCTCGGTTCGCCAACGACTTCTTAATAATAATAAAAAAAAAAAAAAAGAAGAAAAAAAAACGCATCCTTTAATAAAATTGAAAGCAGCTCAGTCGTAGCATGAGCGACTCCGTAAGTTCCCTGAGTTCATGGGCAGTTACATGTGTCCTACAAAATATCGCTATTATATTTCTGATAGTTTTTCGAGTAGTTTCAACTACAATGACCCATAGGATTTAAAATAGGTAGGTAGAACTGTTAAATACTGTAAAACAACTTGTAACGCAGCTAATACTTGTTTTCACTGTTGTGTGAAGAAGAGAAATTGGTGCTTGTTCGGTTCATCGCGCGGAACATCTTTAGATAGCTAGCGCAGAAACTTTGAGAAGCTTCTGTAAAGGTGTTGGCCTGCCTCAAAGGATATACATTAACCTACTCCTTATCGTATAGTCGATTTTGCCACAGCAAACGTTGCATGCAGGACAATGAGAACTTTAGTTGACGCTGTCAGGACGAAACCCTACTACCACAGACTTTTCACTGTGAAGATCCCCAGTGTCCAGAGTTCTTCATAATGTACTGTTCATGTGACAATTATATTTCGTGTTATGAATGATGGATAGTAAAAACTGTAACTGATACATTTATTAAACAAATAAATAAAATAAGAAGCCTTCGAAGGAACGCGGCATTTGGTCGATCTATGTACTGATGTATATAGTAGTGCTAGCTACATTAGATCTTCTGATCTACACTAGACGCTCAGCCAATAAGTAACATGTTTTTTGATAGTGTTTAGAAAAATGGTATTATAAAAAATGTATTGAACGAATATGTACGCAGCTGGAGTAAATCACGAAAGGATACGATACGAAGCGAGAGCGTATGCTAACACATCTAGTCCATCATAGAACTTCTATAATTTATTATGAGGGGGTCAAGGCAAATGTCATACTCGCACGTACGGTGTATATGCGTTTAAGCGTTTGCAGATACTTATTTTAAGTTTAACCTCGTGCGCATGTGCGTTCCTATATTTCTTTTTTACAGTTGACTCCTTATTGTCAATTTAATTTTCCCTTATATTTACCGTTTATTTTAAGCCTGACACAATGGACATCTTCTTAATAGTTATAGCAAACGTGAGATACCTCGATGCCTCATCATGCGCGTCAAAGTTCTGTGACAGTCCTGTTGCGATGGTGTCGACTGACCGACAAAGGCAAAGTGACGGTGGCATGGCAGCAGCGAAGATTTCGCAGTGATTGCCCCAAGCAGCGCCGTCAACATTCACACAACGACGACATGCATTGTCGAGGTGGGCAGTGAGAGCGACTGGCGCTATATATCGAAAAAAAAAGTCTTCAAACATCATGGGGGAGAGCTGTTCTACGAAGACGCTTATTTTTGAAGCCAGAAAGCGGGTTCGCCTTCAGGAGATTGAAGAAACACAAAGAGAGGAGACAGGATGAGAGAGAAGATACACAGCAAAAACAAAAAAGCTTCATAAATTTTAAAACCAACAGACAAGCACTCTTCTTGAGAATTGGTCGCGAGTATGACTATTTTGCAAGAGTCCGGACTCGGGAAATCGGTGGTGCTTACCACTCTGGAAAACGAGACTAGAGGCCCCACAGAGTTATCGATGCTATATGCTACATGCGGACCTTGAAGAGGGCGCGACAGTGAAGTTATCGATTTCTTGATGGCAACTATGAAGCAATGATATTTTTGAAACAGATTGGGTGGGACGGCCTATGCCAGCCAGACCAACAGATACGGGCAGTGACACGCAGAAAAATGACGACAACAGCACCGTAAACATAGGTGTAACGTAACCCTAGTAAACTCTACGAACTGAGTAGATATATTATAGAATTTACTGCGCATATACGAAGAAGACATACATTCCCTACATGTACACACGTACCCACCAAAGTCGTTTTTTCTGCTTGTTACCGGCATTACTCATTGAAGTGGCGTGCCCTACGGTTAATCAGCCAGATACACTTTTAGCGTCGCTTGCTGACACTAATGAACTGCCACTTCATATGCCCAATTAGACAAACATGAGTCTATCTGTTTTGCACATGAATTTTCACATAAAGAAAAGCTTTTTACTAAAAAATGAAGTATAAATAATGCGGCATCTATAGAAATCAGTGAAATTCACGCTGTACATGAAGTTCGACACCACTATACACTGCAGCATCAATAAAGATTCTCAACAAAACTTTTCAAAAGGCGGTCCTCAAAACGATTTATTTAATATTTTCTGTTTTTTTTTAACATCTTTTTTATTCTCGCTCCAATCCAAAACAACTTGTCGATGCAGCTCGACGACTTATATGTGCAATTCTCCAATTATGGTATAAATATGTACATGAATTTCATGTTCTACATGTTGAGCAGACTTCAACAGAGGATTTGTCAATGACAAGAAACTCTTTTCTACTAAGATATAACTTTTGGACTACAGTTAATTTAGATTATATGTAAGCAGTTGTTACAATATAGAATTTGTTTGCTCTAATTTATAGAGCACGTGATGCTATTAGTGGAGATCCATGTCCTGCAGACAAGTGAAGAAACGACACTAGACGCTTTCGAACTTACTTAGCTACTAAAGCTGAAATAAATATATTGACATAAACTGTGTGGTAACTAAAAAACTACCTATACATGTATATATATAGGTAATTTTTTGTTATGTATACGGTGTAAAATTTGAACCCCGGATAAGTTCAGACAAGGTTCCTTGGGGACAGTGAGGGCTTGGATAAGGTAGATATTCGAACTTCGTTCTATTCCGGAGTTCAGCACAAAGTAGCCAAACAATAGTCCACTGGTAGAGTGCAATCCAATATCTTATAGACGGTCGCCTTTGTGCGTTTGGAAAATCCGATCTCTATTGATAAACGAAATACACTCAGATTCTTATCCAGACCACTAAGTTAATTCATGTCTGCTGCTGTTTTTAGTGCTTTTAATCAACCGCATGCGTTTTCTCCTGAATAGTCAGATATGTATAAATCTTTCGTTTTCTCAAGTTCGAAAATCAGGTTTGAGGTCCGGTATTGCCTTTGGCCATTGCTTCAAACGGCTGGTCCTTTGTATGCGGCGAAGTGTGTATACGTCCGGTTACTTAGCTCGAGACATGTGAGTAGGCCCTCCAATTATGTATATGTACGAAATGAATTTACATCTCAAAGAATAACTTGAATTGCCTGCCACAACACCAAAGCATTATGGATCTCAATGGCTGTTCTGTTCGCGAGCATAAAGAAGGTTTGACAAACAACCGTTCCCCATTTGTAACAGTAATCCAAAATTACTTTCTGAGTTTCATTGCTCTCAATAGGTAGTGTTACTTCGAGCCGTGTAGGTGTCTTGCGACTTTTTTTTTCTAGTTTTGAACGTTTCGTCATTAAGCCAATACTCCATTTTTTGTGTCTGGTATGAACGTTTCAACCATTGACTACAGTGTTGCACATGGGATCGTGGAATCGACGTGCAAGGTCCTTATGATCTTATCTCTACCACCCAAATATTGCCTGGGCTAGATCTCGTAAATTTGCTGGCTAGAATTCGCGGAGTGATTTGTTAGGAAATATTTTGCCCGCGGTATTTTATTGTGTTTTTCGTCGTCATGCTTCTGTTGCCTTCTTCGTTCTCATTTTCGCTCTGGCCAAAGGTTGCAAAAATTAAATTCGCTGGGGCAAGCCGTCCATAGTCCAGTCGTCGATTGCTCCATCTGATAGCTAAGGGTCTGATCCGTTACACTATATAAAGCAGTAATACCATACATATATATATATATAAAATATGTATATAAAAAAAACGAAGCTGTGAAAGAAGGCAGCACAGCGATCAATCGTACAGCATTTTAATTGGTTTCACAAATGTATGGACTTCATAAAAAACAAATTACAGAAAAGCTCAACCTTAATGAGTGTTAATAAAAGCAAAAAAAGGCTACAGTTCTAAACAGAGGCATCATTGTTGACTGCTAAATAATAACACTCCTTTGTAGGTTATAAGACATTATATCGGCTGAATGGTCATCAAAACCAGAAGCAATACAAAGTGAGCCTTAAAAATTGATTAAAACGAATCCCTTATTTTGTGGCTATGAAGAAGCTAAGATTGACGTCTCTGATTCGTCGTATGATCGTCCTCCGTCCGACGATGTATTGATAATAATAATATTTTTTCTAAGCTTTCTACGCAAAGAAAAAATTGCGGAAGGCTTGATTGATCTGTTTACTCTAAAACGGCTATATAAAAATACCAAGATATTTGTTGTCGGCTATTTATGAAACAGACTTACAGATCGTTTCAGACAAAAGCACCGAGCCCTGCGACCTACTCGGAAGTTGCTGCTGAAACCTTTTAGGCGCAGCGCTAGATTACTTTTCAGCTTATCGCACTTCCATCAACAAAAAGCCTACAGGCCACGAATAGAGTACGCTTGTTGACCAACAGGTAAATGGATCCAATGTATTTCGTGCCCAATATGTATATGTTGTTATATATATATATATACAGTACATGGGTGATATATATAGTACATTCCTTGGATGGTGTTGTGCAGTATATATATATTCGCTCGGTCGTTATGAAACGTGACATCTTTCCAGGTGTGAAGGTACACACCATTAATATAAATGATCTTCTGCCATTTGAGTGGTACCTTATTTGCTCGGCTATATAGAAGCCCGGGGCGCGAGAATTTATAAAATCATTAAGCGGAAATGAGGACATCGCGTTAAGCTTTAAACTATTTTTCCATTAAGGATCCATCGAGGCGATGCCTGCCTACTATGAATGAAAACTGTGAGCTTACAATCGTAGCCCTTGTATTTTCGCTACTGTCCTTAGTTCTTTCGGTGTGAAGTGTGGAGTCGTCATTTAATGGTAACGATGCGCCTCTATACAACAGTCGTATTCTACGATATGCTGATAGAACATTTCCGCCGTAATCGACGAACCGGGACATGGTCGATGGCACCTGCACCTAACAATAGCAAACAAACAGCATAACCTTCTGCGGCTATCTATTTGCTTTAACGCGACGTCCCATCGATTCAATTGCATCGATCTACCGACGGACAGATATCATTTGGGATTATCGTGCAAGACTTATTTGTCATTACGGCGCACGAATGGATCAGTAACGTCGAAGCAAGCAACGTTACGCCCGTTCTGATTCTTGCTCAAGATCATGTAGCACCCATTGGTACAATTTTTTCTTACCTCATTATTTGGCCGAAATAAATACTAAGTATTTCATATACCAAACCTATGTGCTGGCACGCAGATGGCTCACTACAACGCTTTATTTTCCGGCTACCCAGCGTCACAAGGTCTATTTTACGAGATGTATTTTCAAGTCCAAAATCTCATCCCTGAATTAACGGCAAACGAACCCTTACCGAATACAAGGTTTCTACGATGAACTTTGCCCGCTGTATACGAACAGCAATATGGAACCCATATTCGTGGCAGAGCATTCGAATTTGCTATGGGCTTGTACATCTTAGTCGATTATACTTCTACTTTACGTTACTATGTTCAGTTAGTTAAAAAAAAAATCTATAATTAAAACCATGACTGGCGTAGTGACGGCATAGGATATGCAACCGCCTATTGCTATAAACAGAGCAATAGCTATTTTTTTCGAAGCGCTTCCTATCGTCATTATATACGTTATTTTGTGTGTTGCGCTCCGAAAATCAAGGACTATGCGGCTTAATTTGGCGTTGCGATCTAAATTATGCTACGAAAAACAGGGCAATGATTGGTAAGTTATTCAGTCTATCCTATTTTTGCCAGGCTATAGGTAATTATCGGCATCTTACCATACGCGACGTTAATTGTTCTATCATCGGTAACGGCTGGCTGGCGCTTGACGATCTACTTAAAGGCTATGTGAGCTCAGATGTTAACTGGGCTGGTATGCGCAATAACACATAAGAAAGTACAAAACATGGATTGCTCTCATTCCCCCCTCTCGATATATATATGTATAGTAAGTTTAACTAATTAACTTAGGACAAGGAACGATTGGTCTGCCTTCCAGCAGATAGTTTAACAGGATTATTGATCGTTTAACTTGGACAAGTAATCTCCAAAAACTTCCTGTGTCGGTGACCATCGGTGTCGTGTGCTTTATGATAGTATCTATCCCAATTGCTGCGGGTCTACTGCCCAGCACATGAATCTGAATATGAAGACGCCTAAACAATCATCAATTATGTAACATATTTATGAACAGTAAATGATAAAGCGGAGATGATGGCCCCCATATTTTACTGAAAGGCATTGTAGCCATATTTGTTAGGATCAATACACGTCACACAAAACAAAATTGAATAAGACGCTAAAACTTTGTATTTCCCATTTCGCTCTATTAAGTTATGTACGGACATATATATATAATAACGATGCAATTTCTTAAACCGACAGGTCCGTCGAGGGAGTTATTTTAAGGTGCTACTTCCAGCTCCAAATCATGCATTTTTTAGAAAATTTATAAATCGTCTAGCACATGAAATCATAGCTCTTAAAAGGATATCGGTAACTTATTGCTACGTATCACATAGGCACTAGTGTACCTATGTAAACGCACATACCTTTACTTCCTTACGGGTGGATTAATTAGCAATACGTTATACTTAAGCCGATAGTGTTTTCTCTTTTGTTTAGTAATGGGCCGTGGTATTAAAGCCAGTATATGTAATGCTGCTTTTTTTCTGTTTCATATACCTGGCTGTATTGCCAATCGGAACTGTTGCACGGGACACGTGACATTAACATTAGAAAGCACAGTCAGACTCAGATTGCCTAGAAGTAGCCAGCGTGGACTTAATGTCTGACAAAAACATGGTTTATTAAGGCTCTGTTTTTCTGTCATTTCCCTTTCCTAAATTACCTTCAGTATTAATTAACGCAATTAACTGGAACGTCTATGTTAGCTTTATTCAATATAACCTCACCTATTTATTATTATTAAATTCCAATTGTTGCCTTCGAAAAATTTACCTGGAATTTCTCCAATTCTCAAAATAGTTTTCAGCGAAGTCAAACATTTCATAAAAACTTCACACATACAGTCAACAACACCATATTTCGGCATCAGAAAGAATGTCATATGGGCCGTACGATTCTTATTAGGTCTATAAAAATAGTTTGAAATATTTGTTGGATGATGATGATGGAAGATAGTATTAGTGCAACGAATGATATTGATTCTAAGTTTTCCTACATCTGAATCATTTCCATGTATCATCAGGCTTATGAAAACCTGGTGCTTGTAGAATCTACCCTTTCCACTAGTCGTCTGTCATCGCACCTGAACATTTTCGAATTTTTACCTCCATTTTATAGTCGGTTCTTCGAAATTCTCCACTGCAAATAACGCATATCCCATATGTTGTGATAGGAGATACCTGAAATGGAAAAAGCTAAGAGCGCTTGCAAGGGGCAAGCGACGAGGCAATTTGATCGCTCATGCGGCCAACACTGTCCTCCTATATTTTTTGCTGTCATACGGAGTAAAACTTCTGTTGTTCGTAAAGAAGAATAATACTAAATACAAAAACCAGTTTGCATAGGCGGGAGGCGACCTAGCAAAACACAAGAAGCCGTGGCCGCTGTTTTGCCTCCCTGTCTAAGCTACATCGCCTTCGTCTTTGTCAACTTTTTGGGCAGTCTCAAATCTTTCATTGCCGTGTAGAGCTGAGTGAAAGCTAATTGCGTTCGAAACTTGTTCGATCTGCATACTATTAGGTCACCTGTGTCCAATATATGTGATAGAAGGCTGCTAATATACAAAAGCTAGGAAGCACACGCCGCATGACACGTAGATGAATATTACCTTTTTCCCATTTTTTTTTCCTGCCTCTACCCTTGTGAACACGTTCATATGCACGACCTTGCATACAGGCAGCGATAGCGATATATTTCGACTAGATTACTGATAGATAGATAGACTGGCCTGGATCTTCCTTATCCCTACCGCCGAAGTACAGACTGCCGCAAGAATTCAAGCCGCCAATCTAATAAATACGGAAACATCTTTTTGAGTAATAAACGCGATCATATTTTGCTGCATCCCGAAATGAGCTGATGCAGCGATACTCGATAAAAATTATCGAGAGATTGACACTGAACCCATCGCATAGATCTCTATCGCCCAAATCCCTGTTGTCGCTTCGAAATGTTATGAGAAATTAGCACCGGGTTCGATGTACGTATGCCATCATGTTTTCCAGTTTATCACAGGATTACTTGTAGACCTTAGTCTTTCGACTGTGCCAAGTTTTAAGGGATTTTTTTGAGTTTTGACAGAAAGAATGTTACAGGATTTAATATCTAGTGAATATAGGGTGGGATCCTTCGGCAAAGCGTAAGGGCCGACGATTTCTTCCTCTGGAGGTCGGGCCTTTCTGTTAGTTAAATTTGCACAACTTTCTTAATTTTCCTTGAAAATTTAGTCAATACACATTAGAACGACTTGATAGGAATTCATAACGCGTAACTTTCCCCATAGCCGAAAGGAACGAAGGACGTTTTTGCTTGAATCTTGCAGCTTTCTTCGGACTGGATTTACTTGCAAAGTGACATTTAGTTTTAGGTCCTTTGCTGTAGACATTTTATCTAAATAGTTCAAAATGATCCAAGAGTACTCGTTGTGAGATATATAGGTTCTTGCGAATTCTCTAGTGAAGATGAACTAGCGATCCTCTAGCGTGGGCTCGTGTTCTGTTTTTACGTTTTGGTTCTTTTGTTGTTGTGACAAATTGCCGTGAACGCGACTTGTCTTGGCAATTTTCCTGTCCGTCGCGAAATTCTTGGACAGTAGTTGTCGTTTATTGTGACATTCATATACGAAGCAGTGACTCACAGCCTGGTTCTCAGACGACTTCCGTAGCACCGACGGTTTATGAGCGTTTGATTCCTCGCTTAACATAGATGCAACAGCTGCTAATTGCTACCATGTTTTCGTTTTTCGCGAAAAAACAAACTATGGCCAAAGTTAACTAGGTCAATGGCTTTTCAGATTAATGCTCGAACCACGTATTTAAGAACAAGTGACGAGCAGTAAATGACAGATTACGCTGTAACTACTTGATCGAACTCCGTATGCTACTCGTCGGTAAACATATCTGCATCTATACACACATTCATATGCGCATTCAGTACACAAATGTACGCCACCAAACAAACTGACACCGACATCTCGTGGGCTGGTTGTAGGTTCTTGGTAATTAGTCTCAGTAGACGCTTACCGGCAAGACTAGCAGATATATGCAAGTGAGCCGGATACTACACGGCTGTTGCCAGTGTCTGATCACAGGCGACTACACTCATCCCTGTCCGCGCTCCTTGACAATGACTAGGGGGAGCTTGGCGGATAGTCGACGGGTTGCCTACAGTTTTCTCGCACTGCTGTGCTGTTTATGATACACGGCAGCATGCAGCAATCAAAGAAACATAGGAAGAAGAACGGACATACACATAGGAGAACAATATTCTGTACGCGTCCAGCTTTTGTTCTGCACCGATGCATCGGTTCCTACCATCGAGCCGCGCGTGTGGCAAATACCAATTAGCAGAAGTACAGCGCGTAACTATTATTCATGGCAAATGGACATGAGTGGCACAGCTATAAGGTTTTGATACCGACGAAGGCCGCCAACAGGGACAATGCTCGTCGTGGGATTCGCATCCGGCCTACGTTGCCTGTGAGTCTGAGTGCTCACCGTGAGAACGTTAACCACTTACCTCTGTATTTGTTGTTTAAGTAAACTCTAAGCGATGATAAACCGCTTTTAGGGGTCGTACTGTGATAGCAGTGGCAACAGCGACGATCATGAACTTCGATTCATTTGCATCACTTTGAAAGAACCCTAATGCATTTGTGGTTTGGTTTCCTCGCGTGTATTGGACTTGAATAACGGCGCACATATATGCACATACAGAGACGCAGAGGCGTAGGTATGTCTCGCGTCGATCAAATTTAAAAGTTTACATCTGTCTGAACTTACCTTTCGTCATCAAGTGACAAGAATAGTAGAAAAAAAAAATTTGTCGACTAAACAACTTGTCTTTCTTACGAGCTTTAGCTTGCTTGCAAGAATACCGCTGAAAAACGAAAACAAATATACTTCTATAAAGGTCTTGACATTATGATAGCGTAAGCTTTAGGTGTCAGGCGTATCCTGCACTATATGTGGATTCTTGGCGTGTAATGCTAGTGCAGCATCTGCTGTAGCAATATTATTTAGTGAACAGATACATCAAGCAGCACTATATTTTCTTTGAACTGTATTTTCTTTTAACCCACTTATTTACTTATTCTTTTAACCAGAGAAGGAGTTGAGGGTGACGTTTCATCGACCTAACAATGTCATGCTCTTTTGTCTTTTCTCGCTCTTTCAACGCGTCATTTTCTTGATTCTCTTTTAGAAAGAGCATTGTCCAGAAGAACACGGGCGTGCAAAATGCTGTACATCTTTTTGTTCCCGCCGCTTGCCTGGGTAGGACCATGGTCATACGGTTGGGTACACCTAACAAAGAGATTGATAGGTAGAGTCATCTCGATAAAATAACAAAAACGGCGACTGCGAAGAACACCGTTGCTATGAACACAAGCACAGTCTCATAGGTATAAGGGTTTGAGGAGATGGTCTCAGCTAGCAGGCTCTTCGTAGAGGTGTGGCAAGAAGACGACGCAAGTGACAGATTGGTTGTTAGCCTAAGAAGCCTTTACTCTTTGTAAAGGGGATGTTAGAAAGAGAGTACGCATTACTATTATTGTTATTATGAAATTATTATTAAAAAAAAAAGCGAAGTGGACGGCAGAACGAGAAAGCAAAAAAAAACACTCGATCAGATCGAGAACAGAAATTTCGCGAGGTTTTCACTTCTTTTCTGGCGTGTGATGTGTCTTGCGATCTGAAGCAGCCTGACACTGGAACATACACAGCAGCCCTGAGCGGCTGGCTGCCTACAGCTGCTCCGCCCCTGTATGAATACTCACTACCCTTTTTTTGGTCTTTTGTCGTCGTCGCTGCATAGTCGTAAGTTATACGACTTCAAAACTCTGCTGTTGCTTGGATAATGTTGGCCGGGTAGGAGTCCGATCGGGGCGTGTTCATTGTTCTTTTAGTTACTTTCGCCACGTTCATCGGCCAAACCGTTTAATGGTGATGACAGCCGACCATTCTTTACTGTCCCCAAATCGTCTTGCGTAAGGACAGCAGATACGTTGGTGCTCGCAACTGTATCTTGGTGCTTCCTGCTCTATATTCGCTGCTCTGCGGCTTTTTTTCTACTCCCTCTGTTGACTGTCCTTTTTGTTCTCGTTACCCAAGAACGGTCCCTGTCGTCGGTCCAGTGGGCCCATTCATCTACAACATGCCTATATATGGGTGGGGAATTAACAATAAACGACACCCCATAGTCGCAGACGCAGTCGCCATCGCTGCGGTCAAAGCATGATTAGCATGAAGCGGTACGACAACGAGAGGAACTGACCCCTTACAGTGCGCTTACGTAGCAGCTTACTCTGTACTCGCTAGTTCATGGTGTGCTTCTTTGGCCCGTTACCTTAAGACCTCATTCTCTTATTCCAGCCGCTTCTGTGGTTCCCTGGCATCTTGAACCAGGGGAGGGTGGTAGCCAGTGTACATTCAAGCGCAACGATCCACTTTCCATACAGCATTTGTCGTCCCACTCCTTTATCGCCCTTTTCCCATCTTTTTATGCATAATTCCCTTAAATAGATCGAGTTGCTGCTTGAACCTCACCAGGGTAGGGGCCACTGAGAAAAGGAAAAAGATATGTCCCCATTTCGTTGTCGGGTGATGCGGCCCGAGGGGTAGGATACAGGATGAGCTGCCTCAGGATGGATGCAAAGGGAATATGGGGTCGCTAGTTTCAGCCAGTGGAAGGAAAGGACCGCACCAGACCGAACAGTTAGTAGCATAAGTGTACCGGAAATATGGAGAGTTCGGTCCTTCAGGCGCTGGATCGCACGAGGGAGGAAACATCCATGGCGACGAAGGTGGACGGGGAAAAAGGAGCCGTCAGGACGTCGGTTGTTCATTTCGTCGGTTTGTATCGGTAGTAGAATGTTATGGGGTAGCATCATAACTCAAAGGACCCAAACATTCCTGGCGTTTTGATGGACTGTGCGACTCATGTGGAGCTTGATGCTGCTACTATTGCCGAATCTCGACTGTCATTTTCTCCTATGGAGCAGATGATCATGTCCTCAACCAACATTTGCCTTGCTTCAGTTGCCTCTACCCCCACTAGGTCGATCGGCCGTAAGTCCGATGTACATGGACAACTGGTCATTCACGAGTTTGCGCCTTCACAGCCTCCAACATCCGCACCGATATCTATACACCATGACCCATTCAACGAGCGTACTAAAACTTTCTCAGGAATGCAGAATTGTGTTACCAAGGAAAGCATCGGCGTCGACTTCACACAGAGGCAAGTGACAAGCGGAATCGTTGGGGACGATAGACGTTTGCGAATGTCGCACGGTATCATCTGTGCATTTTTCTTCTATCGTATGTAACCGCGTAAGCGAAAAAGGATTCGAACTAGGACGGCCAAAATATTTATTTTTTTTTGGCGCGTCAGCAACATACGTACGTCTAAAATACGCAATTGAACATCACGCTAGCTACTTGCCGACCACTCGGTGTTACAAAAGTTTGCTGTGTAATGTGGGACGCAATTGAGAAACAGTAAACCGTAATAGGAGAAACCAAAGTGAGGTAGTAAAAAAAAATTTCAAATTCGTCGTAGTTGCTTGTTAACAAACCTTAGTAACAAAGTTGAACTATTGTTGACGAAAGATATAAGGGAACAACTTAGATTGTTCAGTTCTTACCTCATTATCATTACCAAAGGCTGGTCGAGGCATCGATATGAGCTCATGAGTATTGAAAAGCATAAACCAAAAACATACGATAGCTTGAATTGAAAGTGAGTGCTCCGTTAATATTGTGGTTAAGAATCGATACGTAATATCCAGAGTATCATTAGTAAAACATTCGATAGAGCATTACAGTGATTGTTATCATTGCAATCCTGGAAAGATTTGATGATTTCAACTAAAAAAATCGTCATGGACCTGAGGTTTTACTTCAGATAATATATTGACGATAACGAAAATCAGATATTTATCAAATGGTAATTCCTTGTACCCTATGTATATACTACTTATTTGATTTTTGTTACGTTAAGGACATTTAGCCTAACTGTCAAATTGAATTTGTGCCGTAGCTGAGAGGACAGTAAATACGCAAGGAGTTTGGTATCGGAAATAGTTTAAGTTAGATTCTCCATAACGCTTCTTTTGCTTCTTATTCTGTTTCTTGCCTAAACATTTCTTGTTGTGCACGTTTTCCTTTTCCGTACCCACGTCGCTCATTTCCTTTCCGCCGACATCGATACGTACACCGGTACGACCCAATTTCATTTTTCAAAGTTCTTCTCGGTGTCTCCTAAGGAACACACATCTTCTACTCTCCTTCCTTCCATGGAGCCTTCTTCATATGCGATGACAGCGGCATTACCCTTTTCCCAAAATGGTCCGCCGTGGTCACAGTCTGTTAGGAAACTGGGGCACTATCAGTAGGTAACGGTTACCTCTGAAACTATTGCAGTCCTAGTGGACTGGGCTGAACTGCACCGGATGAATGTCGTAGCAAAAGAAGAAAAAGAACCAGAAGAAGCAGCAGCGGGCAGACAGCCACCAATATCGCTATGTAGTTCTTCAAAGTGTACGCGAAGTTGAAAAATAGCGAGTGCATGTTGCTTTCATCACAGCAAAAAAAACGTCAAATGTCATCGCTGTTTTCTTTTCATGACACGCTTCCGGATAAAGTGCGGGCTAATTCAAGGTTAGGGGGGCAGCAGCCGCACAACGGCTTGTCATATGCCCGTACTGTGCCGCGACGTGGTCGCTGGTTTAGTGGATGAGCATCTACAAACGGTAATCGTGGCTCTAACAGGACTAACCAGCCACGACAATAGCGGCGAATACGCGTAGTAGGCAGAAACGAGCGGCGCTAGTTGGCTGGCGCTATCACCTGCGCTGGGTTCAACGGTAAGGACAATACCACAAACGTAGCGGTGTATTAAAAAACAAGGGAAACAGCAGATGGAGAACTTCATCCTAGCAGAAACTGTGACTTCCTGAAGAAAAGGGAGGAATTAGACTGTGCGAAACCGAGCAAGGGAAGCTGGCAGAGGATGCCAAGGAAGCTTGCCGCTATCACCATAGCCTCGACTGGTGCCGAAACCCTTTTACCGCGACTTCCACTGCTATATTATAGAACACCTGTTAACACTAGCACCCGCGGTAACAGGGAGAGCTGTCTTTGTTACCGTTCCTATATTACCTCTCTACAGCTGGCCCTCGTCGCAGACCAACCATCCGCTCGCTCGCTCGTTCGTCCGTCCGCCCGCTGAGTATGTTCTTCGGCCGCTCCATTCTCTTGTTAATCCAGTGGTGACGGATGGCTACGGAGCTGCTGCTGCTTCCTGCCAGTAACCGAGAGAACGACAGAAAACCTGGCTTCTTGACGAGTCGTGCTGACCAGAATAACGGGGGTGCGCTGATCTGGCTATCGCTACTGCTGTTGCCGGTGAAAGGGCGATCAGCGAACGGGCAAGCGCGCGAGCCAGTGACTCGACCAACGAAGATCGAAAGGAAGGCCAAACGAGAGCATTGTTTGACCTTTACGTCGCTTATTGCACTGCTCAGTTGAACCGGCCACCGCTAGTAGCAATAGCAGCAGCCATAGGCACTTATATCCATGAGATACAGTAAGAATATGTTGTAAGGGGGCTGAAAGGCTAGTGGACAGAAGAGACAACGAAGATATACGAGCACCACATAGCGACATGTATGACTAAGATTTATTTCTTCTCCAGAGGTTTTCGTATCTAGCTGTTTCGTTACGCATCTTGGAAGCGTTCGATTTAACAACGTATGCGGCCTTTGTAGTTGGCACTCATCCTAATGTAGTTATTGATCTATCAGTTTTGTTTGTGATTAATATCTTCACTACATAGTGATGCGGAAGTGCATTCGTGTTGCCATGTTGACAACAAAATATGACCGCCTGATTTAGTACAAGATAGATCGCAGGCTAGAAACTGGACCGGTACCTCATATTATAGAAAATCGTTTTACTCCGATAAACCATATTCAGTTGCAAATTGAATTGTTGTAAATTGAGCGCTCGAATTATTATAGAAATGCCCGAATGACGAAATAGCGCGATTGTTAATCACACACACACACACGCTTTATTAGTCATACCAATGTTTATGCTTTGCATTAGATCAAGGGTGTTTTTAACCGCTCGCTGTCAGCTATTTTACACGCATTAGGACGGCATAGGAAAGTTAATGTTTTTACATACTTTCTAGAGAAAATGAAATTCTATTGCATTCATCTGCATTTATACGTTTTTTATTTCTCTTTATAGCAGAAGAGGAAGCCCAATTATATTAGGTTTGTTCACTAGCTTTAGATGCGTTCTCTTATTGATTTGAAGTAGTTTACGGAACAGCCACAGTGGCATGAACGCACGAAATTTTCAAAGCGACTTAACGAACTTATCCTATTCTCCATAGGCTCAACTTGGTTAGGTGCTAGCAATTGGCCTTGGGGTCCAGTGGAACTACAGACGCCAACAGCTAGTTAACAGGTCGGTTCAGTTGAAGCTGTTTGGGGCAGAGTACTTCGGAGAACAAGCTTTATTCGGAACCGTCAACTTGCCCTACTAACGCTGAGACCTGGCCAAGTTCTCTTTGGAAAAACCCCGGTCCGGCACTGCGCATGTATCGCGGCCGTCGCCATCGTCATGCTCGTGACGTCGCCAGCGATGAACCAGCCTGGCAGTACTCTGTATGTCAGTTCATATAGGGTCAGTGTAGGATGCATTCTGTGGCCTTTGCACCCGGGCTAGCACTAGACGGACACGTACAAACACATTGGCCGAACCATTCGAGAAAGTGCCCCATGAAGCCATTCCATGATAAGAAAGTGATACTCGTTTTCCATGCGTCGTTCGTCAAGCCACTCTTAACGTTGTTAGCGAGGTGACTGCGGTATCGGCTGTGAGCACTGCTGAGATGTTGGCTTGCTTCCGCCCTGAACATGAGACGGGTGAACGTCATGCGTACATAGTTGAAACCGCTGTAAGTTTGCGGAGTTGCATAGTTGGGCTGCGAACGAGTGAATAAGCAGAGAGCCGAATGATCGTATAGACCAGCTTTAGGCTCTAGAAATGCCCATTTGAATCGGTGGCCTACTTTTTTACGTTTCAAATTGAACACCAACTAGTACTAACACTATGCTAAGATACACTCAATTCGAATCATGTGTCTACCGGTGTACACCTGTGCCTATCAACAATTACTAAAAGATACTGTTGTTATAGTGCAGTATGGCCATAGTTGCTGTTGGAACTAATAATTATAGCGTTTTGCGTAGACGGAGTGGGGGAGGAGACGAATAGACGTAGTGTGCATGCATAATGATGTACAGTGCCAATAAAGCAAAATGCTTAGTACCAACCGACCCGGATATAACCGCGAACGGCTAGGCCGAAGCTGTCGATTCATACTCGTGTACCAGAGACACTCTTGATCCCTATGCAATAACTAGTCTCCATATACGTATGACACCTGCCCAACCGTCATGTTTTAAAATTATAGCGAGATTTGGAGGCAAATCGCTGATCAAAAATATAATCTCTACCTCTAGGTTAGTCCAGCTATCTATCTCACTAGGAAGCAGCATTAAGCACGTCCTAAAACAGTTACGAAGACCCGCTGATTTGTAAATTAAGCAGTTAACTGGTTAGAAACAGTTTTCGATTTCAACACATTTACAGCTACAGAGTGACCTAGGCGAGGTTAACACGTCGTCACAACACCTAGTCACGAAGCAAAGCAACACGCCAAACCCGTACGAATCACCGATAGTGTTTATTGGTTCGAAGCTCACAAACGTAAAATTGTTGTTGTTGTTGTTGTAGTAGTAGTAATGGGCAAAAAGCTAACTAGGTTTGACTTACGTCGTTCTAACGCTATTGGGTCAAAGAGTAACTCTTGATCACAGCGTTGCGTCCTCATCTCTCTGCTCTGTTCATACGTTTATCAGTTGCTTATATCCCATTATTATCGCTGACTTAGGTGGGCGCTCGTCATGCGTTCCTTCGGCCTTATCGTACTGCGATATTCGAATCGGCAGCAGTATCACTTCGAACGGAGAGCATGATATAAGCCCTTTTATTCTCCAACAAGTAGACCAATAACAAATTATCCATTATTACCAGCGTTATCGTGCTGTTTTTTCGGACGTTCTTCTTCTTCTTGATCCCCATGTACTTGTCCCATATTGTATTGTTACACTGGTAACGGTTTCGCCCTCGAAGTACAGGTGGTTGTTGTAATACTGGGAATTTGCTTCTGCTGTCGCTCTTATTATCATCATCATCGTTGTCGCTTTCTTTTCCTTCAGAGTTACCTATCGGCATGATGACAATGAGGAATATACAACAAGACACTTTGCTCATAGTGACCCCCGCTCGAGTGATCACTGCTGTTGCTTTAATTATTCCTGCAATTGATCAGAGCTGCATTGTTCGTTCGCTGACGTTATTACCTATTATCGTCTGATACAAAGAAAGGGTTTGGGAAAGAGGCGCTTGGGGGACTGTAGCAACGACAACGAAAGAATTAGAGGAAAACTCGTCGTGGTATTTCAGTGCCAGCTCAACTGAATTCGGGCTCGTTGCGTAGGGGCATCGAGCGAACTCTCTCGGTCGAACGAATCCAAGATGTCGTTATCGTTACTATGATTATCATTACAGCTAACGCACGAGTTACAAATCATACCCTGGACGTTTTTATTGTTGTCGATCTATGCGTACTACAATAGTTCGCCGTGACTCAGCCGCCACTTGTCCGTATGCTGAGTTTAAATTCGTTCGCTTTCTGCTATTTGCTCCTTTATCTGTCGTTGTCCGCGAACGAGGTCTGCTGGCGACGAAACGTAGACGCGAGCTCCGTCTGTATATTCTAGTTTTCATAAAACACTCACACGACACTTAATTATTTATGCATGTCAACATCTTTCACAACTAACGTCACCTTTTCTTGCGCGTATCGTACGATTCCTGCAGCCGTGATGCTTCAGTGGCTGAATCGTACGTTGCTGAGAAGTCGATGAGCAACTGAGGTAATCGAGTAATTACTCATGGTTAATAGTACTGGGCTGGTGTGCATCGTCTAATGACTTATCGTACAGGCGAACGTATCAGCTTTTTCGATCCGTTTCGTATACTGATAATAGTGTGTTTATGATATATTTCATCTCCGATATACAATGTACAGTAAATAGTTCTCACACCTTGGGCAGCAGTCGCCGTTGTTCTTATAACGATCATAGTTAGGTACAGCATTAGGCCATCCCCTCTTCGTATCACCGTTGCCCTTTATCGACTGCGCTATGCTAGTTAGTTCGTTATACCAGTATTGTATGTACTAGGGCTATAATTAATTTTTGCTCAACTAGCTTGATCCATTTTGTTCAAATCTGTTCGTGTACGTACGTCTGTGTGAATGGCAATGTGTGCACGTTTGTGTAAGCATAAAAATTCCTTTAGATATATCTATATTAGCTTCAGTTCTCTACATGTCTACTTTTCGTTTTCACCATAATCTTCATAGTGTAACCATGATCAGAAGTGGACTTCACAAACAATCAGTCATCTAGGCATGATTCCCGCCTATATCGGCTCGGTCCTAGATGCTCGTAATAGCGGTAGTAATTGTTATATTATAGGTTCCTTAATCTTATAGGTTATTGTTGCATATGTAACGACATCAGGACGATAGTTTAATTCGAGCAGCTACGAACTAAGGTCGGCTGAACGTTCAGTTGGTTTCAGCAGAAGTGGAGCAGCATACTGAACCCACATTATATTAATGGAAGTACTTCTAATAGTTCTTCCACAGATCTAATCCCTCTTAGCCTTTCTCTCTTTTGGTTGTTCGCCGAAAAAAGCAGCCCCCGCGGGCTCAGGGGTCTTAGAGCCGGCTAGGGTCCCGTATAGGTACACATTCGTCCAACTGTCCCCTGCGATATCAGGTCATCAACACGTCGTAGCGCCCCATGGCATTTGGTTACCAGCCGGGTTCTTGGTCGCTAGTTCGTTGCGTTAGGGCGTTGACACAGGCGCCTGAAAAGGCCTGAACTGCTACGCGGCTGTGTGTGCCTGCTTTGTGGGTCAGGAGATACTTTTGACTAGATATATATATTATTGGGTGCACGTGGGATTTGAGGGACGAGTATTTCGTAATAAACTTGTTTTACGGTTGTTCTCGCCTCATTCATAAATCTGTCTAACAAGTACGACTATTATAGTTATTATTAGCTGAGACTGACTATAGAGACACAACCAAACGTATATATATCTTGCAATGGTTTAAAAGTGCCACAATAATAATGGTTATTATTGGTAATTGTATTTATTATAAATTAATTGCCCGCAGCATAACATAGCAGTGGTTCGCATCTCGACGACGATGATGATGTAGGTAGTAGGGGCATTATGCTATTGTGGTTTATCGTGAAATCAATCATCCTCGCCACATTCAAGATCTCCAATGTGGACGTTTCGGCTCAATCAACCATCAGTCATGGAGGGGGAAGATTTGTTCAGTGTAGAGTATTTATATAGTTGTCCACAGTACACTACGTGTATTTCAAACAGTTTTACCTTGAACAGTAGCGTCATACCTCTTACACACCCGATAACTAGGCTGTGTATATATCTAAGTACGTACAACGTATGTAAAATCACGTTAGTAATTCTAATAATCGTATAGAGCAATTACATATATTTTACAACGGTCTCGCGTTTGCAGTAATCGTGTCATATATATTATTGGCACCGCGGCGCTGTTACGATGGCCTATGTACCTTTTCAAACACCGTCCTTTTGAACTGTTTCTTGTTATAAAGTATATTTGTCTTTCAAAATTATATCGCCTTCTGTAAGAATCGCTATTACGGTTCACCTCGTTCGAACTCGCCTAGTGATTACCGTACGTGTTAAATACGATCGTAACTTAAATATTATGGCTAAGAAAATTTCATTTGCCGTTGCGTTCTTCCGGACGTATTTGTATCCATAGTACATTGCCACAGCACCTTCCGTGCACGACCAAGCGTCCTATCTCACTTATCCAAAGACATTATACTTTCCGTCACTTGTCTTCTCGACTTTACCGAAGTTTGACTCGTTGACGTATGTTTTCGCTAGGAGAGACTGCGTCACATCCCGTATCTCTGCCACCCAAGCAGATTTCGCATGGCTAAGAAGAATCATATAGAAGAAATATAGAAGCCAATATTAGCGTTTGCGCCAACCACGATGACCCCTCAATCCTATGGACCTCTCTCACTTTGTACAAGTAGATACCCGTTATTACTTGTGCTGTTACTTTTCACATTGCCAGTATAGGTGTTGGTATGATTAACATTAGTCGCATCCATGGTCGCGCCGGCGCAGTAGGCGTCGTCTTCAAATTCGCTGTAGATTTCATTTCTTTGGGGGCTGGACAAAAGGTGAACGTGGTCGGTAATGGGTTTAGTCGATGAAGCTAAGACTTCTTTGTTGCCCAAATGCAAGCGCAACGAACGCTTAGCTTCATTGGCTGTTTCAAGGTAAAGCGATGCGAGGGCAACGACTAGCAGATTTGAGCGTGGGGCATATGCTACAGTATTATTTAGGTAGATGAACAAGAGGCGTCACGTTCAACGATTTAGCTGATATAAAGAGCCTTTCGCGTAAAAATAGTTCCATCATGTTCAACTGTATTATGTTTCGTTTGCTTCGCGTTCCCTCTTGTCTTCTTTTTTTGTTTTTTTTTTTTGTTTTTTTTTTGCTTTATAATTGTATGTTGTATGCAAGGGCCCAAACTTGTAGGCCGCCTCATAGTTTTCAGACGATACGTTGTAGGTCAATCGATATTCGTAGGTAAGTGAATGCCCAACATAAGAATTCTGTACCGAACTGTTATCGAATTGGTTTATTTGGCCTTATGGGGTTATTATTTGTCGCACTTATGATGTTTTGACATCTTCACCGATCAAACGCAGGCTCAGATAGTAGTACGGCATGGAGCTCTAACAACGCGTAATTGATCCTTCTTGTTGTCATGAACAGTGTTTCTTGGCCTGGTTTTCATTTCGCTGCTAGCTAGCTTTAGCTGATTTTTTAAAAATCGGATTGCTCTTATTTGTTCGTCTCTAGGCAGGGGTTTTGAAAAATGCGCCGTTTTCAGCTGGTTCAAAACAGTTCAGGGGGTGTCTTTGTCTAAGTGGTTCATTGTGGCGGCTCAATCAAGTCTCGATAGCCAAATAGATAAGGCATATCGTACGGAGGTTAAGTGGATGGCTTATGGATGCAATTGCAGGTTGCTGGATGGAATCACGTCGACCTATGTACTTCTGTTTTATGACTAACATCAATGTTGTTATTGTAGTGCTCAGGCATCAACTCGTTCAGCGTCGATCTTTGCTTTGCTGTTGTCCACGAGCGAGGCCAATTCGGTGACGTTTGCCTTAATGTCTTCGGTCGCGGCAGCTTGCATATCGATGACGGCGATGCTGTTGAGCGCGGCTTGTTTTCGTAGGTCTGGACTGCTGGCCCTTGATCCGATCCGGGAACCGGGCCGGGAGCCGCGTGGTATGGAGATATTTGACGCACAGCTTGGACGTCGCGACGCGGTGCCGACGTGGCTATGGCGCCGTTTCTTGCTATCGTGACGATCGGCTTTCATAAGATGCAACAGACGCGGATTTGGTGAATTGAACACGGACCGTTGATTACGGAACCGCGCACGGCTGAATAGCTGCAACGCCACACACATCCCTACGAACATGATAGCGAGACAGACAATCATTGGTATCATGTTCTCACTTTGGCTTGGCTGATAATTGTGTTTCTTACCACTACCGCCCCCAGCACCTCCACTGCCACTAGATGGCGGCCCTGCCGGCTGATGCGGCGAGATGCACGACGCATCGGCTGACGCATTCGTTTGTGTGGTAAATCCCACTTTGCACGCACATGTTTGGTTGATGCATACGGCATTCACTATTGGGCATTCCGTATCGTTTTGGCAGGGTGTTCCTAACCGCAAAAAGATGCGTGTACCATTTTCTGCTTTATTGGCGCTTGCGGGTGCGGTAGGCGCTGGTGGAATAGTTGACCTGCCTGGACCCGGCGGCACGCTCGGCTGTGCTGTTTGACCAATTGCATTTCCAACTAATAACATCAATAAAAATAATAGTAGCAATAGGGGTTCAGGTATGGTGTTTAGGAAAGTCGGTAACAGCAAAGATAGTCTCCGGCACATTGGCACGTTGACGCTTTTCGGCGGCACATCGGCAGCACCGGTGCAATATAAATCGACTGGACTGGCGACAATCGTCATCGTGATTCGTTTTTACTGTTATTATTATTCTTTTTGCTGCCGTTTCTGCTGTTATCGGTGGTCGCAGAAAGAAATCGCCCCCGACAATGCGCCCGCGGCACCGGGCGACCCGCCCGCTGCCTACCACGTTTGCTTTTGATACTAACGCTGAGCTAACAAACACAGACGGAAGCACGCACGCATTCACTTTGAAAAATAATAATAGTATCACACAAGTTGCAATAGATCGATAAGTAGTCACCTGCAGGCCCGTCAGGTTGTTGGATGACTCTTCTGCTGTTTCACTTTGCCTGTGCCGAAGGTATCACGTTGATATAAAGTTCTGCCTGCGGTCCAAACACAGAAACTAAGCAAGATCTCTATCTGAAATGATCCGAACTCCCGTCAGCATCAGCTGAGCCGATGTCCTCCATCCGTTCTGGGCACAAGCGCTCTATCTCTTCCCTAGAACGGTGGCCTGCCTCTCTCCACCGGCTGGAGCTGCACAAGTCGACTTGCCCTCGCTGGTCGGGCTCTCTCCCTCGGCGTTGGTATTTTCCTTTCGCAGCACGTAGAACAATAATACTACCGCTACGCGGCCGTCCTTCCAAGCTGTCGTAGGCCAGGCCACTTGCTCGTTTGAAGTGGAATGCTTCGTAGGGTCTCTAGCTGTCCTCGGATCGCTAGTTGATTGACTGATTGCTATCTTTAGCCAGAATGAAGGTTTCTTATAGTTAAACCACCTAGTTCTCGTAGTTAAACCACCTAACCTATTCTATGGCTTGTTCCTAAAAAGTATCACAAAAAGCGCGCCCTTTTTTGTCGCTAATGCTGTCCCGTAGTCGTTCGGGAAGCAGCAATGCGAGTCGTCATTGTTGTATGCACGTTCGTACCCATCCAAGCGCACTCCTATAACCTCAGCCACTCGGTCCCGACGTCTAACTGACAGCTGAATGACGTCTAGTCCATTGCTAGCAAGACTTTTGTGTGTGTATAGATCTGTGCTTCGATACGTAACACCTGTCAGCGGGAACGAAACTCTCATAGATAATAAACATTGCACCTTACTTGTATTTAGAACCTTTTTTACTATGGTTTTATGCTCGATATCTACATATCTCGGTCGCGAGCTAAACTCCGCGAGTTCACTACCTTGTTAGCGTTTTTTTTTTTATTACTTCATTAATAGTTTCGTCTTTCTCACAACGGTTAATGACACAAATGGTGATTCAAAGGCAGAAGAGTAAAAAACAACTGGTGC
Source organism: Varroa jacobsoni (assembly GCF_002532875.2). NCBI lineage: Eukaryota > Metazoa > Arthropoda > Arachnida > Mesostigmata > Varroidae > Varroa > Varroa jacobsoni. The sequence goes on from NW_019213635.1 coordinate 123,717, forward strand.
TTTTTGCAGGGCGCACGTCTGCTGATCCTGTTAACATACGACATAGAGCTATGGTGCTTGTTATAGTTGACGGCTATGATTACCGTTCGTCGTCGCAAATATTCGTAGTGACGGCAGCAGCAGCACAATACTCGTTGTCTGAATAGCAAACATCCCTTTGTCACGCTAATTACAGGGTTCTCCAAGATTGAGCAACAGTTCGAGTCGAGCGAGAAACAACTATGGGTAGCGCGAGAGAGAAGGGGACGGTACGGCGAGCTCAACCAAAGAACTACTTTAGCCGTTTTCCTTGCACTTGTGTGGCTTACTGTTAGGCTTCAGTAGCGTCAAGACGGAACTTAAACCGGAAGTCAGAACATGCACTATTGCCGTTTCATCGATGTCAGCGGCAGTGTTGACGTACTGCGGCCATCGTGGCAGGTGCCAGAGACGACAAGGACAAGAACGTCTTGATGCCGGTGGACTGTTCTGGCGGTATAGCGCACTTTGTTGTTGTGCTCAGTGTCCGTTGTACAACTCCTTCTACAGCGACCACAATTTGTTGCTGTTGTGGTAATGACAATTTATTTCCAAGACGAGCGCCTTGCTCTAATGATCTTACGCCACTCTCCTGTTTTTCTCTATCATCAGCGTATGAATCATGCTGATGTTCCAGTTTCTGTTGAGCTCTCTTCTGCCGAGGTTGATTCAGCAAAGATGTCGGGTGTGGGTGCATTCTGTCGCACAGCAACCCTGGCTGCGCAGCAGAACGGAAAGGCGTAAAACGTCCCCGTAAGACCAAGAGCGTCACGCCACTATTCTCTGTGCCAGCTGCTCAAAGGAAAGCAGTCTGTAAAAGCCGCTAAACACTTGCCATAACTAGTTTAGAAACCACCATTAAATCGCCCGTGGCGAATGAGGCCGCGGCAGCGACTCGTCTGGCTAGCTTCATCGGCCTCAGGTATGCCTGTTTGACTATGTCGCCATGGACACCGAGTCGCCCCACCCCGTGTCCCACTTCTCCCCTTCGAAGCAGAGGACGACAAGTTTACTAGAATTGTTCCCTGTTCAGAGAGGTAGCGAGCGAACCCTCACACGCACCGAGGACGTGAACCGTAAAGATTGCCTTTTGGCCCGCTTATTACTTAAACCCCCAACCCCATCCCGCTGCACCCCAAACCATCGTCAGAATTGCTTCGGGCGAAGGCGTGCTATGCACGGCTACGCAGGCTAGACGCACGCCACCAGCGACAATTGGAGGGTCGCGTGGTCAGTCAGTCGGTCTGTCAGCTGCCCAGCACCAGGTTTGATGCTCATAAAGAGAGTAACTATCGTGAATTAGACCGAAGCCTATGAGAGCCAAAACGCGATGGACAAAGACAAAGGGGGAGTCCGTAGGGGAGCAAGCGAGACAGGTCTGCGCTATTATTTCTACTGTGCATTTCTGGCGGAATCCATTTCTACTGTCAACCCGAGATGGCAAATCACTCACATCTGGCCGACGTTACCATTGCTTTCTGGGCAGAACACAGCAGTTACGAGCTATATTTAACTTACTCTAGTTTGACACTCAGGCACGCCGATATACAGTATACATAGCCGAAACGCGAGCTATAGCAGAATCCGGAAAGGCGGCGCAGCGAGGCAGAGATGAGAGCGAAACAAACGGCCGCTAATCAGAACAGATCTCAGAGTATCCGAAAACCCTCTCAGCATCCTAGTCTTGGCGGCAGGTAGCACAGGCAGATATTGTTGTGTGCTGCGGTTAGACAGCATCTGCCTCTAAAATGCCACCATCATTGGGTTACTATTGTCTTACAGTTACACATCCCCATTAGTCAGCATTTGCCTGGAGCATTGTGATATCGCGTGTTTGTTTTACTTCGAATCCATTTCTTCCGCTAACCCCTGTTTTTCTACTGCTGCCTGTTCTGTGGTAACACTTGCTGGATTTTTACACGTAATTACCTTAGACGTGTATTCGTAATGAGGATTGGTGACGCTCAATAACGCAAGACCGGTATGTGTTGATAATCGCGACTACACTATCAAACACGTAATTGGTTAATGTTGAAATAGAACTCTTCATGGACGTAGGCATACACAGAAACTAAGTAGTTTCCGATTGAGTCTGATGTCGTTGCTATGTGATGTGCGATGGCAGATATGCCGCTGTGATTACGGAAAAAAGACTGATAATATCTTATTAGCCAAGCTTGATTTTACGGGTGTCTGATTGAATTCCATCAGTGGGATTATAAGGTGATAACTGATGCGAAAAAGCCCCGGCTGACCGGAGTCAGCTCTAACCCTATGATGTGTATTATATATTCGCTTATTGGAAAGACTTGAGTAATATTACCGTATTTTCGTGTACATATTTTGTCAAAAAAAAATTCAAGACGAAGGGTTGTAGATGGCGACACATTAGAAACATGGTACAAACAACAGAATCGGACGCTATAACTGGCTCGTTGGTGCGTTCGTCGTATTAAGTTAGCCCACACCTTTAATTTCTTCATTTTAATTTATACTATAGGACACCCTAGTTTAAACAAGTTGAAATCAAATGAGCCTCCGTCCTCGATGAAATCTAATCAATCAATTTTGAATAGACTGTATTTTGCAGCACTAGACTAGTTAGCATTCATCTCCGTGTTATGCACTGATATATAGCATCGTATACTAACGGCGTGCGTAATACTACGTTATTTGTCCCGGCTTAAATCGAATGCTAGATATATCGTGAAGGTAGGCCAGATGCTTTTACTGCAAGAGCTGCGGTACACTGGAAAAATGTCCGATCTAAGCAAGCTACACTGTAGGGGGAGATTTCTTTGACAGACGTAGTTGAACGTTTTGGCATTTTTTTAGGTTTTTCAATTTTGTTACTATAGAGCCACTGGCTGTTGACGTCACATTTGCCATTGTTCAGTCAGCTGGAGCCCTAATATCATCTGCTAAATGTTTTTTCGCCAGAAACAAAAGCCCGCTGCTACGAGCGTTATGATGAAGCTTTGTGTTGACACACGGCCCTCACGCCGATGTACGACCTTCTATGTCAGAGCACATGAGGAGAACCGTGTCCCGCTAAGACGGCTGTATTTGGCGACCCTACAAGGGCAATGCCATTGACACTGACCTCCTGCGGTAACTGTCTAGGTAACCAATGTAGAAGTATATAGGTTAATATTTGATTAAGCATTTAAAGCGACGACTAACCCACCTTTGACGATAGCTACATAGAGAATCGGGCGCGCTGTTTCAAATGTGTCGGCTAAGTTCTACGCTGCGTCAGGCAATCCTTCCATTATTGAGACCAAACTCTATAAAAATGATTTAGCAAAAGCTTCATCGCAACAGAGGTGCTGTATCTTACACGACGGACGAATTCATATCAAAAGATATACATCCTTTTATCGTTGCGGTCTGCGTCTATTTTACCCAAGGCCAGCACTGCCTTCGAAGCCTCGATGACCATTGTCGTACACGAACTAATGACCCACGGTGTCGTACACGAACTAATGACCCACGGTTATGTCATAGACTTCACACTGTAACAAGTAGATTTGAAATGTTTGTCGAGTAGAAGACATTAAAAAGTTGTTGAAATCTACTGTTTTTGATTTTGAGAGACCTGTATTTTTCAAGTTAGATCGGTCGGTCATTACGACGCCAGGACAATGATACTTACTGCGGGACAGATTAGACCGATGATCAACTCCACAGAAAACCTAACGTGCCAACGAAGCAAGCGGTGAACTGCATGTTAGCAACAGAAGTATGTTCGTTAACCAATCTAAAATTTAAGCTGGGTTTGACTAATGACCTCGTTGATGCCGCAGCGGCACTAACAATTTGTATGCGCATTCGTTGAACCCTAACAACAGCAGGGTATCGCTTGCAGTGTGTGCTAAGCTATACCAGCAACGATACTTCAGCTACGATAGCCTCCTGGGAACTAGGACGTCGTGCGTCCATAGAACCACGTTCCTTCTAGAACTGTGCATCAGGCATCGATGGGTTCGCTGCTCATCACTTTTTAAGTTTGGAGCCAGCAATTGTTGCAAGAAGTGCGAAGATAATAATGGCTCTTATAAAATCTAGCGTAACATCATGATTTTAATTCGTGCTCACTCAAAGATAATCGCAAATCTTATCCGATCTGATTAGATAGTAATCTTTGATTGTATTAGATACTCAAAGATCATCGCAAATCTTATCCGATCTGATTAGATAGTAATCTTTGATTGTATTAGATAAAATATCAGATAAACGTCAAGCTATCTGTTTATCTATTTTTATTGTTTATTATTACTACTGTTATCACAATCAGTTAAGACTTGGACCTGTCCAGAGATCGGACCGAGATACACGTAGCGAGCCTACTTAAAGAAAAACTAGCCGAAATACCTACCGAAGGCTAATTGTGTGAGGTGGGCTACTTTAGCTTTATGGTTAGCTAGCAAGAACGAGCATCTCTAACCTACACGCTCTGCGTTTCAATAATCACCGACGTGTATTTTCTCATAAATCCATGCTATAATGCTTGCATCATTGTTCCTTGCTCACGTTTATCCACCAACATGCGTTCATCCCATGTCCGGTATCCTCTAGCGCCTAGTGTATTTGATTTCACGTCGCACTGTCTAGACCTCGTAATCCCTTCCTGTAAGCATCGGGTTCCATTGTTTCCAAGACCGACTAAGGCGTTGCGCTATCGAAAGCCCGAGTCCGCTGTAACAGGCCCAGATAATTAAATCCCTTGAGGCATATGTTGGCGTCGTGGCAATACTCGCTGTAATCGCGGCTGTGCGTCCTGCCCAGTATGATCGATTGCCACTTTCTTACATGCGGGCAATCTTCGACTGCTGGTCAATGGTGTAGGAAGAAATGTGCTTTCTTCAATTTCTCGCTGGCACCCATTACAGCCGCATACGTACAGTCGTGTTCAGGTCCACAACCTTCAATTTAGAAAAGAGTAGGTCATCAGCCGGCGTGCATGGCCCCGGTAGCAATTTGGGAACACCAACATCTTGGTTGATTTTGGTACAACTGGTTATGATCGCTTTGTACTGGTCCGGCATGGAATGTTTTCGTTGATGATGAACCCATGGATCTTGCATTCTTTGAGCATTACATCCGCCGCCAAGAACTGGTTAGGGTATACACCATAATCGATACATTTAGAATAATACTGTTGATAGCAGGCGTATAGATTGGCAGATATGCACCACGGCCTTCATAGTCTTAACACATCTGGGACTTGCTATTATAGTATGCCTTGCCTTTACAACCATAATCTGCCATGCAGATCTGAGGACACTACGCGTTCATAAGGCCCTCTCAGAACAAAAACAATGAAAGTTTATTCTGATGTGCCGTAAGGAGGAAATTTTCGTTGTGTGGCACATAGTTTCGTACCACTAGAGCTAACTTGGCGGAGGAATCGACCTCGACGCCATTGTAATGAAATTCATCACAGGAATCTATTTCGTGTTTTTCGACGTTAGCTATGAACACGTGAAACAGGCTCCAGTTCATCAAGCAACACTCGTTTAGCACACATAGACCGTTTAAACGTCTTCATGGAGCGGTAGAAGCATTGCTTGGGAAACTGCATTTTTCGAAGAGAAACTGTTATAGGGTCTCTTGTAAACCGGTCCATGTAGTCGTGTGTCATGCACGTAAGTTGTATCCTACTCGGGACGTCTTTTACAACGCCGTTCAACCACGCAAGTGTGTCGGTTCAACAATGTATTTATACGGCCAGCCATTTCACCGCCGCCACCAAAATGAAGCGGATGGGCTTAACTTTGTCGCTTCCAGCCAATTGCTTCGCGTCTATATATACGTACGCGTACTTATTTATTAATAATGTTGCCACTTATGCTAGGTTTGTGTTTTTAAATTGCCGAGCTGTTTTAAACCGTATCAGCTTCCTATTGGTGATGTTTGCGAGTATAACGCAAAACATAAACCAAAGACAAATGCTTGGTCCGCAACAACAAAGTCTTGGGATTAGCTCCCAGTTAAGACTCGCATTTTTTTTAAAAATCCTGAGTTCATATCAGTTTACCGCACAATCAGCTTTTAGCAACCCTGATATCATTACCTTCTTTACTCAAAGTATATTTGATATGATTGTCACTGTACGTCCAATCGCTACCCCAACCATGCGCCATAAGCGGTCCTAAACGGGGTTGTTCGTAAACGAGGAATGGCATTGTCAGCGTATACACGGCAGCACAGCTTCGGTGTCTTCGGTTGCCCCCACCTAAACTTGGCCACCTTCTAAAACCTCTGGTCTTCTTCGTGTTGGTTAACTATGTCAAACATACTATGTGCTCTCTTTATTCCGTTTTTCCCACTTATTCGGCGAAGGATCGCGCAGTGTACTCTGCAGTTACAGGGTAGCCATTCAGGAAGCTAGGAAGGTAGATGATAGCGCCTCTCCCAGGCATAACGGTTACCAGAGGAGTTGCCGCCAACAGAGCGACCTACGATTGCCACTACGTCCTCGCTCGAGCAGCCATATTACGCTGGTTGGATCGCTGACTGCAATGGCTGGTGTTGCATATTCTGCTTGAAACGACTGAATTCTAAACAACAGTAAGACTCCAAGGAGATGGCGTGGGGGCACGCTTGGCGAAATGTAACGGAGAACTGGGGCTCGTGTTGTATAAGTCACAGTTGGCGGGGGGCCAACATGCAGCCACAGGCGCACCCGTGACAGCCAAGGCCAGAGTTAACCACCTTCTCGTGCGTTAATTCCAAGTTCATAGTCACAGGCACTAGAAATCAACAGTAAAGCAATGTAGATCAGGTTAACCACACCGCTTTTTCCGCACCTTGACGACAGGGGGCGCTGCTTCAGCTGTCTTGTCACTACTCTGTGAATAAGGCTAAATAGAAACTTCATTCTAAATAGTCGGTAGGAAAATGTCATAGGACAGGAAGGGCAAAAATGAAGGCCAAGGCCACTGTTTCTCTCTAACGACATCGAAGTTTCTCGTCTACGTGTTTCATTCAGCTTATTTTTTAAACGCTAATCATACCTTAATACTGGTAATGCTGCCTCGAACCCCGTTTGTGCACTTGGCCCCGGTTGTGAACATAAGCTGAAACAGTATGTCTGATACTTTTGTGACGCAAAAGTAATTGATGTTTAACATGGGTAACTTAACCATTTTGTCGCACAACCTATAAAATTGGACGATCGATGTCGCACAGAATCTCTTAAATAATACATTTAAAAAAGTTGCGTCTTTTTCTACCGAGAACTGTTCGTTCACTTACGGGGTCTAGTCGTCGCTCGTTAACTGATTTTGTGACGATGCCATTTATAAGAAATGAATGTACGCTGATATATCCTACTATAATTACAAAGTCTACCTACAAAGATATAGGACCAATTAGCGCTAGAAAGCTACTAAGCTACTGAAACGAAGCTGACATGATATAATGTTAAAAAAAAATACTGTTTTACCACACCAACCTATAACTTTTATTCTACTTGACGTGAAATATATATATGAACACAGATAGAATGAAGTGGCTTTGTATGAGACAGCTATGTAAAATAAAAATTTGTAAAACTAAAAACTGTACAAGTCAGTTGCTCACTGTGAAACGAGGTGCTTGGAGCATTCGTATGCTGGGCCTATGGTGTCAAGCCCTGTTCTGTATTGTAGACGGAAGCGAGAGAGATTAATGATGCGACAAACGGTTACAGACGGTCACAAGTCAAAGCTTTTGTGTGCAGGTGCCCAAATTATACTCCTTAATCGTATTGCACCCGCGCGGCAGCCAGAATATATCTTTGTATGCACACGTCGGTGTACTTATTCCATTGCAATTATATGGTTAAATCTATTTGTCTACAAAGGGCGTTATGCTTGGTTTGAAAAAAATCGAGTCTTTCTTATTTTATTTAGATCTAATAATTTATCTAATAAATAAAAGATCTAATAATAACAGGGTTGAATAGCAAAAAGACTGTAAGACGCACGAAATTAATATTACTTAAGACACCTTCGGGAGTTTCTTTTTGTTTTATCCGCCTCATTTGTTTAAAAATACACCGTAAAAGAAGAAAAGGTCCGAGTACATAGACAGCATACCTCCTTGAAGTATCGCTAAGGTTTTTCTAAATTTCTCAGAAGATTAAGCGAAGAGGCAACTTATCATACTAAATGGTTTGTATGCAGACTTCTGCCACCTTTTCTACTAAATTAAGGTTAACAAAACGTCTAAACAACGATGTTCGATTTGTTTCGTTTAGCATTAACTTAACTGTTAGCTAAAATAGCACGAAACTTTATAAGTTAATTTAATTAGTCATGATTTGCTACCTTTCATTATCTGTCTTTACGTGGTCTAAGTACTTATTCTAATTGACCTGCTCTGATAGATTCGGATTTTAATTCAATCCTCTGTTGTTTGTATTGCGTTAGTATAATAAAGCGAAAATATGCCAATAAAGTGAAGAGCGCTTGGTGATTTATCAGTGCCCATTGAAGTGGATTTATCGTTGGGGCCGGGTCGCAGGAATACAACATTTGTTTTTTGGAAGCGACAACAAAAAATTTTTTTTTTTTTTGCATAAAACGGCGGCTCAGTCTGCCGATTGATCTGATACATAATTGTGTATTGCTAGCACGGCCAAGGCTGTCCGAATTTCGAAAGGACCAAGAAAGGCACTTTCTGGCTAGAGGCCAAACGATGCTTGGCTGACGGTTACCTTTCGTAGAGTCCTATAAATGTTACAAGCCGAGCTAGCTGCAACTACGAAACAAATAATGAAAATAGTTTCGGTTCATCGATGCATATGAAATCCGTCGATAGATTGGCGCACCGCGACCGGCGATCACTTGGTTCACTCTTGATCACTCGAGAAATCTCTAAATCCGGTAAACAAACCGCCAGTACCTTGTTACGTTGCTCTAGTACATAGAGAGGCTTTACTCATTTTTCTATTTGGCACACCTATTCTAAAGGTAGAAAGGTCGAGTCTAACAAATATTGGTTTGGGTTTTTGGTTAAGCCGCCCTGAAGACGCTAAATTAAGTCAGTGACCTTCACAGTTCAGCTATCGTTGCTGAGCAATGATAGGAAAAGGACTGGTCTATAATGAATAGCTAAACTCGCTATGTTAGAGTTACGGGAGAACACGAATAAGAATAATACTCATTGATATCAATTAAAGCTCTTCGTATCGAAATCAGGCTTGTTTTTTTAACGATGCTCATGCTCTTATTAAACGAGCGTTCACTTTTAGTGGACAACGGACATTTGTATTATAGTCTTCCCTAAAGGCCTATTTCTTCATGCCATTAAACTAGACCGACAACATGGCATAAGCATGCGTCCAGGAGAATATAATGGTATCGCATTGAGCAGTATATCGTTTAATCGCTTTTTACCAACTCGTGGGACGAACGCTTACAATATCTGAGAGATAGTCCATTATTCATTCTAATATTCTAACGTACATAAACGTTCTGTTATATATATATATATATATATGTTAACGGTTATTGCCAAAAGATGAGAAATGGGCCTTTCAATTCCACTGAATCCATATTGCGCTGTAGACTGTATACGGAGTTCACCCTTTTTTGCCGTACGAGATATGCTCGCAGAGAGGTTAATTTTCATTTCCAATAGAGGAAGGCTTTTGATTGCCTGGACGGTTACATCTAAGTTAGGTGAACGTAGGTAAACGTAGAAGTTAGGCGCTAAGTTTACTATTACTTTATTCCGTAGTGAACTCGATTTATACATTGTTCTGCCCTCATCGAGTAAACGGTCCAGGGTCGTTTATGAAACTTCTGATATCATATGTTGCTAACTAGAGAGAATATACGGGGGAAGTCTATTTGTTTCAAGCCATGTTCCTTGTACCACCGGTCCAATCACTATGTATAACAACTGTCTCCGCCACACATCGCAGTTTACTGTTGCAGCCTCTGATCACCTGTGCTTTCTATTGGCCAGTTGGAGCTGGGTCGATTACGTCTGGGGTAACTGTCAGCGAGCACGGCCTGGTTTTGTATTGTTCCGGCAGGGGGTACATCTGCCCGAGCTTATTAGACACGAAACCGTGCCCGCTGGCCATGTGTTCCCGAATCTAGTCCCGAATATACTTTCGAGTTCCCACGGATGTTCGCGCGCGTGACCTGATAACCGCCAGACCACTTTGAGTAGCCTGTGGGCTTAAACACAGGCTCCAATTAGCTCTCAACTCAATAACGCCACGAAGTGCAAATTTTGTACACGGATTAAAATAGTATGCATTGTACAGCTTTACCGACCGATCCGCATGAGTGGATATTATATCGAAATAACTTTACGTAAGTGATCAAAGAAAATTTGAACTTTACGTACGGATTGCTGAATAGCTATTGCCTGTTTTTATGGCTAGATAGCTTTAAGGTTACTTATCTCAACAAATATCAGCTGCTTAATGTCGTTTGAAAGCTGAGATTCGGCAGTGGTAGATGTGCTAAAATTGTTGCATAGAGCGTCTCGAAATTGAGTATGCCGGTCATGGTCAAGACACGTCACCGGGAGACACGAGCCAAAAATGGTTCGATTGTTTTAATTGCGGAAACGGCAATGTCAAAGATGCTCCTCGTCGTGATAAAGTTCTTATAAAAGTTGAGCAAGACCGATCGTGAGTAGCCATGAGATTGCCAAGAAACTAAACATCTATCGCCAGGTAGTTTTGAACCATCTAAGAGCTGGCTACAAAATGCCACACGAAGTGAAGCAAAAAAATGAAACCGAATCATTTACGAAAGTGATTTATCTCGGCTAGTGAAAAGTAGATGACAAACAACAGACAAGAAAAAGTACTGGGCGACAAACGGTGTTTGGTGGGATTGGAAAAGGGTCATGCATTATGAACAGCTGCGGGCTGGTAAAATATGTGCTTCGGACCTCTACTGTCAACCAGTAGCAAGGAAATCGATCGGAACTAGTACGCGGAAATCACGTCCTTTTCCACCATGAAAATGCCTGACCGTATACATTACTAGCTACCCGACGAAAATTGGGAGGGCTTCCATGGGAAATCGCATGTGCCGTGTAGCTTAGACCTTACACTGTAAAGGTATTATCCGTCTTAGTTTGTGCAAGACTCCCATTTGGTGTTCACTAATTTTCAATGGAGGGTTTCATTCGTCCCTATAAACCCTCACTTATAAACCGCAGCGACGGAGTTATAATGTTAACAGCAAAATGGCAAAAAAATCATCGATAAAACTGGCGCATATTTAGTTCAGTAATATTATTTAAAAAAAAAAAAAAT
>NW_019213635.1:135109-168850 GCF_002532875.2 Varroa jacobsoni
ATATATTGGTTTAAAAACGTATAACAATCTTTTTCGACGGACCTGGCTGGTTTTAATAGGCTTTTTGCGTCCGGATTGGCAATGGTATCTGGAGCTGGTTACTGATTTGATATCACTAACTAAATCAATGAAAAAGTGAAATTTATGGCTAGGGTGCCGTATAAGGGTAATCGATGCTGTATTTTTTCATTCTGAGTTTTCACTGATTTGATTTTTTTAACCCTCCTTCACGAATAGCTATGTATTCGACCACATACAATATACGTTCATGTTTAAGCTCTATTTCTGAGCCTGACACAAGAAATCGGAACAATTGATTTGTAGAAATATATCTACACATTTGCTAAAAACAATCCCTCACCTTCTCAGAAGGGAAGCAGATTCTCAGACAGGGTTTTGGGGGCGAGTGTGCCTTTCATCTGTTTACGCAATAACCACATATATAACCTGTCACATATTATCACATGGTTTGCTAGCGTATCTTTTCATTATGACGCGAGCTACCGTCTCGGCTACAGTAATGATTGAGCCTATCGGTTCGTGTATAAAGTTATAGAAATACGAGTTACAGAAACGACAGGCCAACAGAGACTAAAACTGTTACCGTAACTATATAACATAAGATATATGCCTGTATAAGATAAAGCACCGCCCAAAATAGAGCGTCGCTTAATGCATAAAAGCAAAGTTGACTGTATACGTCGCAGTGTACGGTTATCAACTATTGCTATCTCGTTTATGCGAAACGGTATACATATGCATGCAAAAGAATCGTCCTAAATTATCAATAGTTTATACATGATTGAATTGGTGTAGCTTTTCGACTGAACTAAAATCTCATTTGGCCTGACGCTACGCGGTTGATACTGGCTGAGGTCTTGAAAACGTTGTGGTAGAACGCAACGAAAACGAAATGAAACGCATACAGGCGGGCAAAACTGTCTCATTTGTCTTGACAATAGTAAACTTCGACAATGTGTGCACAAGTGACTTTCACAGTTCCTTTCAAAATGAAGTAGAACGCAACTACATGATTCATTTTTACCACTGAGCTATACATATCTACGAAATTCACCAACGTTCAGATCCCCATAATCCGTCGCCTACTCGAAGTCACGACTGTGCTCGCATACGCACAAATGTCGTTGCTCTGTATATCAAACCTCCCCTTCTCGACCCCCTTCAAACCGATAAAGATACGTACATCGTCCATTAGAACTGTTTTATGATAACAAAGGTACGTCCTACACTTAACGAAGGCCAAACCTATTGTTGCTGGATCTGGTGACGTTAAACTAGTGAAGCTTCATGGGCATAGACAGTCAGTAAAACTGGTAATTTAACAACCGGCTAGACTAATGTAATGAAGCCAAACGGCGTCGCCTGCTCATAAGATAGGGGTAATCAATGTAAGTCCATTTCCCCCTTGGCCCAAACCGTTTGTCATCGTCAGCGCAGGACGTCTGGTCAGGGAAGGGCACGAAACCCTTAAGCAGCCCCGATCCAGCAGTTCGGCCTAGCGGCTTTATGAAACGTATCGGTGCGTTTAAGCGACAGAGATACTGCTTAGTAGCTTGTCCAAGTGATAACGGTGCAAGACAGATCTATAGTAGGGGACTGTCCTTTGTTGGGATTTCGTACACTGCCGTTTTTCGGGTACTGGCGCTGATGTGGGCTGCGAGATAAGGTGCAATGAAATGGCGACATAGAGTAGGGGTGAAAGAGGCCTAGACAAGAGATTTAGATGTTGCCTAGCTTACAGTAGAACAGAAGGGACGTGACGGTGATCCAAGTCAATAGATTCAACAAAGCGTCCATTTCTATATGGTAGATGTTTAGTGATAAATATTTGGCGATTTTGCAGTAGGTCTTGGTGCGGCGTGCCGTTTACAGTAGATTTATGATACATGGAGGCTATCTGGACGGAACAAAGTAACTTTTTTCATGTATTTTTTTATCTATCGAATATATAAAAACGAAGTAAAATACGAGCATCAATTTTTATGGAGCCGACAGAATAGCTTTTCTGCTTCGTTTTGTCGGTGACCTGCATATTGTCTATTTACCTATTCAGTTATAACTGTTATACTAGCCCGCGTGGGATAAAGATTATTAATTTGTCTGGAATGACGTCAATGTGTTTGATAAATTTACCTTGTAATTTTTTGATTAGAAATTTGATTTGAATCGAGATGCATGGTAGATTGTGAACTAATATGCGTATCTTAGGCCCCATTCTTCGATAACCTTTCTTTGTTTTCGAACCGGTTAATGTGGAAACGTTGCACGTAATGGAGTTTTCTCGGTTTGCACGAGAATCTCCGGAAGTCAGTAGCAAATCTTTCAATACCCTATTATTTCGACATTATTCAGTTCACTGGTAGTGTAGTAAAACTGAACAGGCAGGCTCATTATTCACGAATCAATATCTGCGTGTGTTAACTATTGTTGCAGAGACTGACTGACTCTTCAGGCTATTGCTACTATGGCCAAACATTTGCTGTTATAGATTACAATAAACAGATGCTGGTATAGGCTGAAGTGGTAGATTCCACCAATCTTTGTGCACAAGATGCAAGATGTAAGAATAATTCTATTCGTAGTAGTTCAACTACTATATCTGAGATGTCGAGAAAGCTCGGAGAACACAGTGAGGCTCTAGTCTATTTGTCTGTAGCTCTCAGGGCTCGGTAAGCAGAGGCAGCCGCTGGATTGTTTTCATCAACGTTCTACGACTTGTCTATCTGAGGTTTAAGATGTCTTGTATACGTCGACATCGTTCAATTTAGCGAATACCAGTCGCTAATGAAGTTTGCTGGCTCACGATCACCGTTAACCGACTGGTGTTCAAGGTCAAGTTCTTGAAGCTATTCGGGTTTTTTTGCTAAAGTGAGTTGATAGCAAAGGCTCAGACATTCGAAGATGCGTTTCAGCCTGTTTGTCTGGCTTCAAGCATCCCTTCAAACGACTGCTTTGTCTTAGCATGAAACGAACCGTATATCTCATTATATATGCGAAACAAACAAGTTAATACCGCACCATTACAGGAATGTGAACGCTTCCAAAGTTGCTCCAAGTTATCAGCGGAATGTGAGCCATATATATGTATGTATACATATATATGGGCGAATGCTTACCTGGTGCTGATATCTTCAAAATGGCGCACTTTTGAGTACTGCCTACAGCCATCGTCGGTTTGCTTGCTCTATGCGTACAATCTTGTACCCAAAAAGGAGCAGGCGTTGCATTATTTTCACTGAAAACTAGGTCATAAGTTGAGCCAACTGCTCACAGGAAAAATGCGAAACAGAACGCCACCTTTGCACTCACCCTGAATGCCTGTTTAAGGCCACCATTATCCGCGATGTTTTCGCCTTGTGTAAGTCGTCCGTTTACCTGCAAAATGAGTTCCCGTTTAGGCTGATATAGATCTTCTGTTGAAGACATTGGCGAATCTTGTGACGCACACAGATACTTACAAAATTAATAGTATATAGCACAGTTAATGCGCATAGCATATAGTGTTGAGTTCGCTCTGCTAAGTGAAGCTCTTGTCTATCTAATTCAGTTATTCTAACCGCTGTACCGGATGGCTGTGCCCAACGTACATTAGGTACTAGATAAGTAGGCCCGGGTAAGCTTTTCCAACAAAAATTCGTTTAAGCAGCCATCTAACTAGTCACTCTGACTAGAGTAGCATACGAGCACTTACAAGCCACCCTAAGTTACAATTAACCACAACTAAGTAAGGACACGACTATAAAAAATTGTACCTAGAACTCACTATCAAGCGAAACTTGTTATTTGGTTAGTGCTAAAACTTGCAATCAATTCGATATCCGGGCCAGATTCGATAATAACCAGTAGAGTTTTTTTAGTAGTAGTAGTAGTAGTAGTAAACAGAGTTTGAGCTGACACCAAAAGGGTGACTAATCTTTGAACAGCTCGCTCAGTCGAGTAGTCTGTGTTACCTCTAGAAAAACTGAAGAAAGCTATAAAATCACCCTCCACGTATCCTAATAAAACCAACTTCAATATCAAATAGACATTATTATCTATCTACCAACATGAAGCATTGAAAATTATATGTAGTACCCTTTTCGCTATGCATAACTGATATCAAGCGAACCATAACAGTCACCTGTGTATGATAGAAACCGTTTTCTAACTTTGCACAGACTAACGCAGTGTAAGCATGTGCGAGGCCTGAAGATACGTAATAAGTAGTTGCGATGAGATCGTATGAGGTTTTCTCATTTGCAGGCTTTTCCATACACTTAGTCAGGCCTCGCCTCGATACGCTCAGATCGGCGCTCTGTTCAATTTGCATGATCCAACGGATTTAATTCCCCAATGGATCGGTCGGTTGGGCGGAAACGTAAAAAAGCAAAACGCACTGGAAGATCGTCAAATTATTCTTGGAAAGTTCGCAAGAGTGTCTATGTGTGTAAGAATCTGAAAAGAACATCCTTAAAATACTTACACTGCCCTAAATTCGATAAGGCTTAGATGTTTACAGCAGACGATTATCTGAGAGAAATACACTAAACGTGGCCTTGCTGGCTGCCTTTATGAGGAACATCAATAGACATAAATAATCTATATACAAAAAAAAACCTAGCGAAGATCTATTGCATCTGTTTTTGACAATAACAATTTACTTTCCTTGGCTGACTGACGTTTCGCCTTCAAGGGCGAAGATATGTGAAAGGCATTCGGAACAACAACAAAGGAAGAAAACGATGCGTTACCTTAAATCGTTCGTGATATCACTCAACATTAAGTAATAATGCAACTAATATGCCTTGATTACACCTAAAAGAACAAGATACATCTTGGTCTTCTTGTTTCTTCGCTAAATCATTAACGTTGTCAACATCGTAAGCTAACTGCCAGTTGGCTTAAAGTTGGCGAGAGACTGCCAAGGTGCGTTGTAAGACCTTACGTGACACCAATGGCACGAGCAGTTTCATTGATGACCGTGAGGTCCATTCTTTTAGTAGAAATGCTGTTAAATAAATAGCTATGTCGATATATAAAACACGGCACTAATCGATCGATGCGTTCTGACCACTGTGTCAGAAGCACATGGCGCCGTACACCGACAGAACAATGTAGAAATATTCGAAGAAGCATGAAAATGTGGAAGGTTCGACGTACAGTAGAGATAATGGTGCGCGTCCGTAAATAGAAGTAGTCCTATTTCATCTATGACGTACAAAGTGACGCTTTGGAAAATTCGACGATGAATGTATGATACGTAACTTTTTTATATTCACAAGTGATGTAGATGGTAGGTAATACGTGTCTACAAATCTCAGTGCGTGTTGGTGTGAACAGTTGGCTCCAGTCGTGAATGAATGACACGCAGGATAAATTCTCGTGATCAGTCACCATGGCCTGCATGACGATGCGAAGAATAACCATC
Source organism: Varroa jacobsoni (assembly GCF_002532875.2). Taxonomy (NCBI): domain Eukaryota; kingdom Metazoa; phylum Arthropoda; class Arachnida; order Mesostigmata; family Varroidae; genus Varroa; species Varroa jacobsoni. The sequence continues at coordinate 140,538 of NW_019213635.1, forward strand.
ATAGGACATTTATCTCAGTATAAGCGTTAGTGCCATCTTACTATCGTGACGCGAGTCTCGGTGACGAGAACAATTTTCTAAGATTTCACTGTGGAATTAATTTTACACAAAACGGATACACCTATCGAAAAATATGCAACTTAATATCGTTCAAATTATGCTTGAAAAATTTATTTTTAATACAAAAATATGAGCATGACGCAAAACTACCTCGACCCAAATTGAACAATCCCAGCCTCCTCATTGACCTTCATGAAGTTTTACAAAGTGCTTTCTATTGAACGGATCGTTCTTCAAAGACAAGCCAAAGACAGATTGCATGAAGTTGATAGCTAGGCTATCTCTTATACAGTACGTCAATGGTACAAGTAGTCATATATATATATATATATATATATACTTATGTTGTATGTAACACAGCATGAAGGTTTGATATCGTACGTAAATAAAATCTATAACAATCTAATTAGGCTATCGTCAATCAGTTAACCTACATTGCCGAAACCCGGTACTGTGAATTGTGAATACTGTGCGATCATACACTTGGCTCGCGACCGAAACGTTTCGATCGTTTTATTGTTCCACCATTGTTGAAGGTTTCCATCCTTGTCAAATTGTCGACCCTAGAAGCCAGGTAAAGCAGATACGGAAAAAAAAATAGGTATTTCAATTAACATAAGACATTGTGCAGGACGAGACAGCTTAGCAGAGTTTCAACGTATATCGAACGTGTAATGCCACGCTACTTACAATCTTCAATGTAAAATTTGACAATAATACATCCCGACAAGCTCTACTACTAGTACTAAACAAGTTAAGGATCTACAGCAACATAATAGCATCTCTCCTAGAGAATAGTTCTCTAACTTAGTATTCGTTTATGATCCACTTACTTTGTCGTCGAAACCATGCGTAATTTCGTGGCCGATCACCACGCCAATTCCACCATAATTTACCGACTTGGGGAAATGTTTGCTGAAATGGCACATAATATCAAAATATGTAGAGTTGGCGTGTACCTGAGCTGTAACCTACTCTGACTCATGCGAGTCAGCGGCTCCGGGTAGTCGTATCATGAAATTCCATAACGAATATTACATTAGAAAATTATCATTATCTTATATGTTGAATAGAAGTCTTGCGACAATTTAGCCAAGGCCAGTTTCATCAACTATGAAGGTTATAAGTTTTAATCATCTCATCGATGTAATTTTCGGATTCGGACAGGTGGTTTTATAAAATGCCGTAAAATGATTAGCCAGCGCTAATAAATCGCTTGTGCACCCATCGAACATCATCTAGCGCCTCATTTTCGAACTAGTTTATCAACACGGAACAAAAAAAATACCACTGCAGGTCCATACGCCTATCTAGGTACATGATGATGATGATGATCTTAGCAGACACAACTGTGTACTGTATTACATGGCCTCTCTATTTGCTCTTATTACTGCGCTCGATCATGAAAGCCTTATGACCCGGGCGGACAACTGCTAAAGGCCAACACTTTTCAAAGAGCGCCAAAAACAACTCGACAGAGCTTCGACAGCTGTGGACGTTGCGGCTTACTGCTCGAACTGAAGCCGAACTAGAAAGATTGTTACTTTTGCCCTCGAAAGAAAGCCCTCCAGCAGACAACTCACGGCTCCGGTAACGCACAGCAGGTTCACCTGTAGAAAAAAGGTTGTAGAATGTTGGCAGGAAAGAGAATGTCATTTTTGTTAGGCCCGTAAAATGCGTTTACGGCCGCCGGATATGTTGTCCAACGTTCTCGGTCGACAGGCAACCGCAGTCGTGAATGAGTGCGATTCAAATCCCAGCGGTTGATGTTGCCCAATGTCCTTAGAAAGTCCGGGCCAATATTTAGCTGAAAGAACAGAATTACAAAAGCAACATTGATTGTCGACTTCAAGGACCAATGAAAGACTTTTGTTAGAAAGGCGTGTACAGAGGACAATGGTATAGAGTCAATTTACAAACGTTTCGACATTAAATAATGGTATTTTTTAACAAGCGTGTAATATCAATTCGTGCATACACGGACACTGACTGTACGGCAACGTAATCCAATGAACAATTATGTTTATTTCGTTAGAGATACTTTCTACTATATATACATATCTGTTATCAAACAGTGGAAAAATTTATTGAATATGTGAAGTACCATTCTCTAGATAGACCTTTGTAAAAAGAATTCGCATTATATTGTATAGCATAAATTTGAGACTATTCATTGATGTCAATGAAAAAAATCGATTCTAAAATTCATAGATGATAGGGCAGTAATTGAGCTCTGGCATACCAACAACGTCGTGGGGTGAACACGTAGGTACAAGTACTAAGTTCGTGGTCGTATCAGCTGGCGGTTGAATTCCTGACACTTGAAAGACCTGCTCTTAGGTGCCCCAGAGTAAACGGGAATGAACTTTTTAGCGCTGATAGTTTGTTTCCCGCTTCCTCGTAGTTCATGCTTACGTATAGCTTTAGACTAGCCAAACAGACACCGTCGCATGCCCCAGTTAATATAAGCCTGTAGCAAACCGTTTTCTAACTTCAACAATATCCACCGAACGACTTCAGTTCCCGCCCTCACTGCTTATTTTAATTTGAAAAAAGCCTACGTTACCCATTGGATCGGCCACTGGACCTCTTATTTGTTCTGCAGCTATGCAAATCGCCTTGAATGTATAATTAAGATCAAAACCCATTCGACACTCCTGCACATAAAAATAGTACGCCAGGCGTGTCCTGCTTGGTTGGATAGGTCTGGCAGTTGAATAAAAAGTCGTAGAGCATAACGTTTAGGCAGTATAAGCCAAAGGAAAATTTTAAGGACCCAGAGCAGCTTCTCTATGCAGTCAGTTTTCTTATTTGCAGCTGGTCGTAGGAAGGAAGAGGGCGGTTGCAACAGTGAAGAGACTAAGCGTCAGACAAGGTGGCACGGAAACATTTCAAAAAAACGATAGCGGAAGTCCACTAAAATCTCAAACAAAAAACAGTAATAAAGTTATTTTGCTCTGTACAAACACGTCTAGCATCCGCAGAACCGGGCTTACCGTTGCATGCTGATGTGTTTTGTCAAGGCGTTTCGAGGCGTGCCATGGATGCAACGCAACATATATCACGTTTGCTTTTCATATACTTTGCCCACTTGATAGCAAAGGAGAACTAAGGCCATTTGATGATAATCGCTATGGATGATTGGTCGTTTGACTGGAGACACTCAGTTTGGTAAATCGTGGGTAATTTCGTCCCACTATTGTGACAGGACGGTTCTATATGTGTTTAACTATATATCGAAGCGTATCCATGATAGGGTGTTCTAAAAGCCATGAAAATATCACTCAGGGTTAGCTCCGTTTCCCCCAAAATACCATATACGTGCGTTACATGATCGTATCTAAATTGACATGGTGCGCTACTTGCAACGACCTCGTCTTAGCTTCCATTAAGCGATCAGAGAATCGAAGTTAACAACCCTTTCTCTTTGAAGGTAGCGGCTAGCGACGCTCCTTGGCAGAGGTCCTCATTATTAAAATTAGAACGATGGTGAAATGTATTCTGCAGCTAAAAAACTAATCGTCACATTCACGTTCTAGAGCAATTTGCCATGCATTCCGGCTGGACTCTTGTCATACGTAAATATGACTCATAGTGTGAGTCGTATATCCGTCCTTCAGAGGCGCAATAGATTCAAAAGAAATAAACAGCAATTGTGGAAGCTTGTAAGAGGCACGCTGGGAAATGGAAATTGATCTTTGTAGTATGTTTGTTGAGCGGGTCACGATTTATTAAAAACCTATTTACCCCGTCATATTCCTTCTCGAGCAGCTTTTCATCATCAAAGAGATCCGGATAGCCGATCTTCTCATGCATCGAGTTAGCCTTGTCCCGGGCTACCTGCAAACAGGTGCAAATAAGGTCTTTACATGGGATATTTTACATGCATTGCTGTTAACTTAACGCAGTTTCACTGCTGGGTAATAATTTGGCAGCAACACGCAATTAATCCTCTTTTATTGTTTTTTCCGTATGTTTCCATTGCTCTCGACAACGTTCGTGACGCACTGAGTTAAGGTCACAGACTTAGGTCACAACTCAAAACTCGCTAAATGTAAACTAACAACGTAATTAAAATAGACGGAAATAAAAAAAAAAATTGACGTATTTTAAAAGTATGAGAAGAACCAAATGATGAACTAATACTCGAAGTTTTTTTATCCAACAAAGGTGAGCTATTTTTTTTCCTCTATTACAAATACATTGATCTGGCTAAAAAAAGAGCTTCGGGTGCGCAGCAACCTGTTGTCGAGGTTGTCCGCTGTAGTCCCGCTGAGGCATACAGGATCATGCACTTAGTGTTTCAATAGATGACCCTAAACTTGACAGGTTGTTTCGATGTTCGTAGGTGTAACGTTCGATTCTAGTTAAAAATAACTTACCCGTTTTGTCTCTTTATCCATCCAGTCGTTCTCTTCGAGGAGTTCGTTGAAAGCCTCACGGATGTTATGGATCATTTCCTGTGCCATGACCTATACCCAATAATCACAGAGATCCAAATCACATAAGAGCGCCATAACGCCGAGGTACAGGGAAGTTATTTTGCTAGCTCTTGGTTTGTGCTCTAAGGCGAAGTTTTCGTTCCGTTTGTTTGACAAAGGCTAAATTCTCAAAAATGTCCTTTTCAGTTAACAAATTCTACATTAATTCGTGTTAAACTAATTTTATAGGCTGGTAGGCGAAATTTTAATTTGCCGTATAAAGATTAGTAGGGCTATTTGTTCGAAGGTTTTCAGCGTCCTTCATCTGAACAAATGAAGCTACCGGCAGGTTTCGCTATATCATTCTATATTTCTAGCGTTCAATGCTTATGAAAGAGGACGTGAACTTGCTACCTTATGGCGTCTCTCCTAAGCGGACATTTTTTCGGTTATTGACAAGTATCTTCTCCGTACAATTAAGAAATCAATAATAATATGACCAGTGTATATAATTCGCATAGTTTGTCTAAGCTCTATCTGAGACTTTAAAGGAATAGAACGTTTTTATTGTCTGCATCTATAGGCCGGCGTTATAGTCTAGACTAACGTATATTTACCATTATCTAAATTGGATTTTTCCCTTTATATAGATATAAATAGTGAGTTTACCTTTGAGGAGCGATCAAAGTGATCTCGTATAAATAGTGCTCCCACTCCGTAGTCCAGCTTCTTGCCTGACAGCCATAGCAAAAGATAACCGAAATGAGGGTAAACGGGAGCAGAGAAATAACGTATTGGTGCTTTGTATTCATTTAACAAAATTACGCCAGGTCGAAGTCAGATGATAGCTAAATTGATTTTGATTTTTCAGAAATTTCATACCGATAACTGACAAGCCCAATCGGGTCGGGAGCAATAAGGACATGAGCGGCATTAACGCTCTAAACGCTAGCGGTGTGGTAAACAAAGACGTTCACCACACCGCTAGCGGCCACAACATTTTCAAGTCGATCCGATCGGTAAGCGCAAGAGCCTATTTAAAAGCTTACTGAACAAAGTGCAAGTTCGAATATTTTATTTGTAGAACAGCGAGTACCAAGCTTCATAATTGTGCTACGATATAATATGTAAGCGATATCGCGTTCAGAAATAGTCTGTTGCATCGAATCGGCTGAAATAGTTGAACTTCCATGAAAGCTGAAGACAATTTCAATGGGAGCGTCTCGTAAAGGCGACGCTAAAATAGATCCGTGATATTCAAGCGATCTACCCTTTTAATATCAAGATAAGCTCTACTGTTCAGACCCAAATTGTAAGCTCGTTTTTAACATCTGTTCATATTGTTTTGATCTATGCAGTTCTCAGAGTTCAAGGCAGGAACGTGTCGATGCTGCGACGTCCTGTCCGTCGAGGCAATCAAAAGGGCAAATAGTTATAATTGCAACAGACATATTCAGACTATTCTATATGTTGCGATAAATCCTGTCTCGTTACTGACGACTCTAATTATATAAAACTTACTTACTTGTGGCCTCCACACACTTGCGCCAGTCCTTTTTGTCTGAAGATATCCCCGTTGTACTTTTCAAGAAGTCCATCCTTGGCTTTGAAAAACTTCAAATTAAAAAAAGTCAGCTACAAATTGTAACTGCGAGTGACGACCGGTAGGACACGAAGTGTTGAGGTTTGGTTAATAAGTTTAAGCTTATTTATTTACCTGGCAGACAATAAGCACTAGCTTACGATCAGCCTTCCAAATACTACCGATGCAGAATTATAGCCTAGTTGCAGATGTTTGCTACGATTCATATTGGCCAAAGTGCGCTGGTCTTTGCCATTTCGTCGTCTGCGCTTCTTCGCGTGTCTAGCCTACTATAAGTATTGTAAGTCATTATTTATATATACACACTAGCTAGATACTTATATAGTTCTGTGTGGTGATAGTTGTAACTTTAATACGATACATGTCCTGTTTCGAAACTGATCGTTCCGGCGTTGAAGTGTTGTTGCTACCTAGCCGTTCGAATTTCGTCTCTGCATTGCCCATCGAGAATCCAGACCCCAAGAGCTACTAGTCCTATTGAAGATTGCGCTAACACAGACTGTACGGTCTCAGAACGTTACAGTAAAACTGTCTAATTAACTTATTCGACGTTTCGTAATTGGTAAAGCGTCAATCTACTTTTCTCATCAGTATTATATATGAGTTAAGGCGTTTACGGTCATCTGATCTGGTGTCCGATGCTACAAGGTACACTCATATACGCCGCCTCACCACGTTATATAATATGCAGTTAATTATACAAAATAGCACATTTGTAGGAGCTAATAAGATGTACGTTTGTAGTCGAATGAATTAAATTTAGCAAAGAAAAGTTAAGCATTTAGTATATCTGGAAGGGCGACGGAGCAATGGCAAGACTGCCTGATCGGAATGGAAACATACCGAATCAATGGCTGAACCAACAGAAGTAAAGCAATGTAAGCGTGGATATGAGACACTAACAATCCTGGCTCATTTTGATTAGACGAGTGAGACCGCGACTGAGGTTAGGGTAGACTCGATAAGAAACGACCACGTGAAAGCCTTATCTTTTACTATGTGAGCTTTTCGTGTTAGACCTTGCTGAAAAATACTGCACGACGGTGCAACGTGCGATCTATGCCATAGGCAGAATATGCCTAAGTGTGCAACGATAAAACTGCTTCAAGCAGTTTTTTGCCCTCTGCCCTAGAAACCTAGAAACATTTCCAGGTTTTCACGTATAGCTCCTTAATCATAAGCAGTTCCTTGCCAGCGTTTAGGCTAAATGTCCAGTTTGTTATTTACTCTATACTATGAGTCGCAGTTTATGAGCTCTCTTTTTACAAAGCTCGGTCATGCAAGCATTTCATTAGTGCGTCTGATGGCTCAATGCAACATCTATCTTAAATACAGAGCACAGCTCACAAAAGCAGTTAGATCTGGTTTGTTTGTTTGCCTTTCCGATCGGCAATTATACAGCGCGTATTGCCTTCGTCGTATTTTATATATCATTTTTTGCAAACTCGACCAAACCGCCCTGTCGACTCCTCTGTAAAGACGCCAGGAATCTACGTATTGATGTCACCTGAACTCGCAATGGCAAAAGACATGTTCGCTATTGTTGTAAGTCTCTTTTCCTTAATTTCGTCTTTCTTTTTCGCCTTTTTTCCTCCTGTCCTTTTGGTCAGGCCCCAGTGTCACGGGCCGCCTGGAGATGGTCCTGCGCACCAACGTTGTATGCAACGCGACTTCGTATAATTTCGTAAAAGTTCATAAAATTAATTTGCTCTGTCATGTTGGCTTGCTATATTTTGTGTGTCCTTCAATTCTACTAACTAACGCAGCTCGCTCGTTTTAATAAATCGTTCGTCAGTAACGTTCTTGTTTGCTTACACATATTCTCGAACTTCTGATGAAAATAAGCTCTAAAAAACGACTGGAGGTGACTTGACCTAGAGGTGGCCGGGTGGTATGCCAGAAATAGAAGTATAATTATTACAGGTATAGTAGGTATACAACATAGCTGCTTTTCGGGAGTTGATGAAAGCACAGGCGATGCAGCCGTCAGTATATTCTCTTGTGTACACCTCGGGTAGAGTCATTGTTGATGAGGAATTATGACACATTCATTATTCCGTTGCTCTTTTCCGTCTTTAAAGTTATCCCGCGACACCATTGTGCATACGTCACGGTAACGCACTACGTTTCTTCCGAGACGAGCAAGGACGCAAAATCTTCCAGCGGGAAGTCTTTGCAGATGTGCTCCGCTACTTTGAATGCAAATGCTTGCTATTTTGGTGCTATATTTCCCATAGCAAATCCGAGCTCAAGGCCGGCAGTTTCTAGGTGTATTTTCCGTAGCGAATCCGAACACAGGGCCAGTAGACTATCCGAAAAAACGCACAAGCGTCACGGCGCCTGTGAAAGCGTTGAAGCAGTGCTGGTGATGAAAATACGTTCAATTTTAAGTGCATATATATATAAATGTAGCTTTTAATAGATTAACAGAAGTCGCGTTTGGGGCAAATGATCGCTTCTTTCAGTTTGCAGTTAGGCCTGAATAAGTTTTTATTTCGCACTTTACTGATAGTTATACGTAGGAATAATTCCGAGATAATCAGATGTACCGATTGTGTTGAGAGTACGACGGTGGGTCACCCGCGTACAGCCACTACATAGCTGGTTGTAAATTTGCTTCTTTTATATTTTCGAAATTCTTTTGCATGTTATCGATATGCTTTCAATGCAGAATGACTTTCAATCCAATTTGGACACATGCCGAAGTAGCATTAAATAGTAGATAATGGGTTTTTCGAAGTTTCGAAATTCTGACTTACCAGTTGAGATAGTCGATAGACGAAATTATCAACTCCTATATGATATGAGCTCCCGAACCTGCCTTGGCTCAATACGCCATCAGATTTATCGTGTACTCTTCAAGTAACGTTACAGCAAATTTGTCGAAAATCGATATACAAATTATAGTCGACCTGTTTGGGAGGCACTTTAATGGCATATCATCGAAATAAGATAGGGCATAACTGGGTCACGATTTTCAGCGTCGAAGTGGCCATATGTTTAGATTTCGAAAGATTTCTTTAGATGTCTATGTACCTGTGGCTCACGCGAGATATATGTGACCAATATATTAAGTGTTCCGTATAGGCACATCGTTCATAAATGCAAAAATAACAGAGTGCAGATTTTACCTTTCTGGAAGATTGGGCAAGACGGAATTGATCACCCTCCAGAGCGCATAATTTTGTATGGTGCGACGATTTGTACGTTCGAGGATCGGCGATAGTGAGCTAAATTATGCATTATTTAGCTTAATGGTTTTCCTTTTTCTTGCTGCTTTTGTGTCTTATAAAGATGGGAAAGTACTGCATTAAACAATGTATAGAGACTGAAGGGCAATTTAACTGTTTACTACAATCGGCGTTTATATAAAAATTAAAAAAAACGTCTAATTGATAATTGGTTCGATACAAATATAAACGCTAAACTGAGTACGATAAATAAACTTTACGATGGCTACGCTCTTTATCTTTATGCCTAATCTCATTAACAGCAATCGAAATCTATACTATAGTTTGTATAATGTTGAACATGTCCGATCGAATATGTGTATGTTATTACCTGAAGTATTCATGCGAATAATACACAAGCGGCTCTGAACTAGTCAAATTTACTGGTATCCCTTTGAAGACCTCAAGTAGAAAAGCTGTAAAATTGAACTAAAGAGAAGAAGGTATACATCATGAAAATTTCGTTCGATTACGTCTACTGTGAAAAGAGGGTGCACGTATTAGCATAAGGTTGGCATAGTCTTCAATAGTATCTTACTTAGCCACGAAACAAAGCAGAAAAATCTATTCGCGTACTCCGGAACGCCTGTTTGCATGTATATCTGTTATAATGCTATCTATTAAAAACGTCAAACGCAGAAATGCACCTACAGCAGGTACGAGTTCTGTGAGATCTCTAAGTGTCAGCTTCCTATACCGCATGCCGGAGTCATGACGCTCTTCATCCGGAACGCCGATCTAAAAAATCGCGAAAAACAAGTTATCTAACTCTGACCTAAAATCGAATTTGCTTCGCAGAGAACCGATAGCAATCATTGCAATTCTAAGATTATTAGGTAAAGTATCCGCAACCCGCATCGTCGAAATAAACCCCCTTTAGATGCCACTTTAAGGCGTGACACTACTATTATGAATACGTAGGGTAAACGCCGGAGTAAATTTTCCAAACCTTAACAAGCTCCGTTTCAAAAGCGATCAGCTCGTCTATACTTTCGAAGAGTTCATCTCTCTTAAGTTCCGTCCCTCCCAATAGCACAGCTACGTCATATATCAATTGGCGATAGGCAACGCGATCTTTGTGAAACCGTTCTGCGATATACCAGTCCTTGCCACGAAGAACCTAAATAACAACACGGATAAATAGGATTTCCATCACAACACAATAAAATAGGATTACAATCCGCCATCAAACCTCTTCTATGCGCTCGACTCTTTAATGAACGACCCGAACCGGTGACAATGCGTAAAAATCATACAGTTTTAGAATGTATCTTTCGACAGCATTGACGATCCATGTATAACTGACACCTACCGGGTTCATTTGGTCGAGCTGAATGATATTTACCGAAGACTTCATGTCATCGGGTCCCACCCACTCAACAAAGAGCACCGCCATATCGAAGTTCACCTAAATAGATCACATACACTAGGAATCTAAGAATAGCGTTTGCAGACACAAGCTTATAATAAATTATTATTTTCTCACAATTAGTGCACTTTTCCGTCTGAATAATACGACAGGTTTCATTTAGCAGACAATTGTTCTGCGCGTTATTTACAGAACTACTTATACGGCCCGTGTTATTAAATCACTACGCACCGCATGCGCACAGCTCTGACACCGCGTGCTTGGTAACTCCCTAGATTCCACGGCTTTAGTACTTAGTCAATTGATCTGTGCACTGGATAGCCGCCATATAGTATCCATTGTAGCTAAAATAGGCGTATAGTAACTCGGGGATTCCTTCCCTGACTCACCTATGTTTAGTCAGACTCAAAATAGGCTCGCCTTATATCTTTCCATATGCGATCATTGATACGCGGCATGCATAGACAGATCGCTCGTTTCTTCCGTCTTTACAGATATGTATTTTTCTATGCATTTGACTAACAGTTAGCAGAACACACGATGTGCCGTGTCGCGTAAATGGCATAAACTCAAACCAGTGTCACGTACATTGCTGTATCGTTACATACAGGGCCAGCAAAACCTTTATCTGTCAATGAAGAATACACACACACTTATCATATATACAAAGTCTAATTAAATCAGTCCTTAGGCAGCGACTGGGTTTGTTAATTAAGCTATCTGATTGGCCAAATCACCCAGACATCTATGCTTTGTTGCTCGCGTCGAAAAGGGTACACTGGGTCGACACTGACCTTGAGGCTAGCTATAAAGTTCTCAAGCGTTGTATTGGGCTGGTTCCAGGAACCTGGGCTAAGAAGCGGCCAGCCTCCGAGGTCCGCAAGCCACGTACGTAACGTTTCGTCACTCGCCGCCTTCGCTGAAAGTCGAACAAAAAACGTTAGTGGAGCCATCTGAGACATCATACGATTATTATCATGTTGAAGCGTGATGTACGGTCCTAATCTAGGTCGTCGTAACGAATGCACTAGGCATTATAAAGGCATCACCTCCACAAGGCAGAACGGTCCTTCAGTCTTTCTGCATGTAGTTATTGTAATTTCGTTTTAGCATGTATCATCATTTCGCCCCCTTGTGGAATCTTACACAATTGATGCTGTTCTTGATCTTGTTCAATATAATCTCAAGCTAAATAGATCATGCTATACTCCCGCAGAAGACGAATCGGCATCACGCAATAAATTTTCCAAGCCGATAATTCTAAACAAATGCTATCTTTCGTTATCTATTTCTGCAGATAAATCATTTTCGAAATATCTATTCCATACTAGACGGGAACGGAAGCAGCGTACTTCAGTACGATTTGTAAACCGCTTGGATACTGTGTTTCTTTAGCCTGATTTTTCAAGCGAAAAGCGAAGCTCGCGTCTTTTGGTACGTTTACTAAAGACTATTGCTGCGGCTGGACATAGTCATGCCATTTACATTTTTATACCGTGTATTCTAGGAGACGTATTACGCTGTCGGTTGAAACATGCGGTTCGTTTATCAAGTGTTTGTATCTCATCTCAGAGTAATAAGGCCAAATGGTATAAGGTTTGCCAATCATAAAATGATAATAACAATGGCGATGGCTTGAGATCACAGTGAAACCACAACTTATTTATACAACGATTAAAACGAATTAACTATGTACCACAATTTTATAGATTTTTTTTGCTGCGGCCATCCCATGAACCGAGGTATCAATTTTAGTTTTAGCTATGTTATAATATGATAAGATGAAATGATGTTTTTTCAGACTATCATCGTTAGGTTTAGGTCGGCTAGCAAGTTCGTTTTATTCGAACTCATCGATTAGACTCAGATTCGTGTTGAATCAGACTTGAAGAAAACAACGAGCGAGCTTCATAAGCGTCAATGTAGTTCAACTCTACCACACAATTACATTTATTTGCTATAGTTATATGCTCATGAATTATTACCTTACCTATTTATTTACACACAGACCAGCCGCTGATGTTACTTAGTTCGGGAAATCGCCCGCTGACGCCGACATTAAATCAGTAGTTAACATTCGTCAGCAAAGATCATCATTTATATTGCATAATTCCTAATTTCTTTATTGATAGCTTTGAAATTTGGTTATTGGGACGTTGTAAAACTCTAAAAGAACCTAGAACAAAGTACTCCTTCGAATATAGAAAGAAGATATTTGTGGTATGGTACCCTTTAGCCGCATTGAAGAATTTCAACGCAACTTGAGTGAGATCTCTTTGCAAACTCGCGGGTATAAAAGGTCGGCTGGCTCGTATACATTGTGCTCGGGATCACACATATTGCCGTGTTGACGTGCATCAGTAACCCCTCCCAGTAAAATCTAGGAGACTAGGGATTCGACAATCAGATAGTGAAAAATCGTAACGGCTATGGCGACAGCTAGAGTAGCCCACTTTTATCGATCCATTCTCTGGAATTTCCGAACTGGGTTACATTAGTTAATGTTAAAATCAATGTTTCTCTAAAACCTGAGCACGGATCTCAGCGCAGTGCCTCAGCTGGGTCGTTTCCAAGCCCTCCTTTTAGTTCGATCCATAGAAGAATGGTAAAATTTTGCTACGGAAGGCATTTCTGCCCAGCTTTGGCTTCTAGTGCTTCTAGCGCTTGGCTTCTAGAGGGACTAGTGATTTAGAGTTTAAGCTAGCTCATGCGATAAAATGTACATGCCAGTCAAATGTGACCAAATACGATGTTAATGAACAAGTCGCTGGAAAAAAGTTGTGCAGAATAAATGACAGTCTAGTACGTTCGCAAACATAGCTCTCATAGGTTCGTTTGATGGTCTCGCAACGCTCGTCTAGGCATCATTCCCTATTCTCTGAGGTTTATTTGTCGATGGACTAATTTAATATCGCGATTGACGCATCCTATTATTGATTGGGTTATCGTCCAACCAGGCAGCCGTAACAGTAATCAAATTCTGAAACAAGATAAAGCATCTAAGAATTAAATAGGTGGGCGTCTACGTACCGTTCATGCAAGCGCTGTACATACGCTTTGTCTTCGCTGTGGCCTCATTGTCTCTCGTGGATTCCTGCTCCTCTAGAAGATCTGCAAATAATGCACACAAGTGAATTATTCAGTAGAACTAAACTGAAATTAAAATTTACAGCTGTTTGTATAACAATCGGTCTAATGGAATCTCTCCACCCTAGATCAGCCATTTCAACGGCTAATAACGTTGTCCTTTATTCGACAGGCACAAGTTCTGCTAGACGCAAACAACCATTTTCCAGGTGTTCCGCACACTGCTATTGAACTAAGTTATGACAATTCCAAATATGTTCCAAAATAGTTTGCTTTGTCAAACACGTAATAGGTACAAACCACAAGCTGGACAACCTGACGTTGTATAATACGATAAGCACACTATAATAAGTATCTTCATAAGAAGCAAGCACAAACTTTCCTCTCCAGTGCGTAATACATAACATTTCATAGCGGTGAGGCTCGAAGTTCTTGTCTACTGCAGAACAACTTTTACCTCGCCATGTACCATACATATTGGAAAAGGCTTAATCAACTGGTGCTTCACTCGCCTTTCATACAACAACATAAACTATCTTACTAAATAAAATAATGATAGTCTTTGGTACTTTGTTAAATGGATTCAAATAAATATATTTCTTTTCACAGTTACATACATACATTGCCCATACACATGCATGTTACCTTTGATAGTAAGCTGAACCTGGTCCGCAAGCACCTCGAAGGTAGTAATTGTCGCCCTGTCATCAGGAATCGGATGCGCCTTGTTCCAGGTTCCACAGGCGTACTCGAAGAAATCGTCGCATGGATCCGCCGTTGCATCCATTGCTCCTAACAACGATGACGCTGGTATAACGAAAGGCAAAAACGAGAGACGATTTATATTAGTTAGCTATCTGCCTATGGCTGTTACGGGACCAACCGTCATTAATGCTTTGACCTTTTCATTGTTTTCTCAACCCCGTGTACGCAGTAAGCATACAGGTAAATATAGAATGCTTGATACCGCGCCATTACGGCAAACGTGTAGAACGCGCTAACAGAGACACGCTTGAATCAGGGCGGCCGCTACTTTGAACAAGATTCTACTAGGACCACTGTATTCACGTTAATTAGACAAGGTCACATAAAAAGACTGATAAGAGATAAATATAATCTTCAATAATCAGCTACTGTCAACTACACACGTAGCCGTTGTAATAACGCAATTTTTCATGCAAATAATATATAAAAAGAACATTCCTTATCAGCCTTTATACTTACCTGTTGTTACGCACTCCTTTGATATACAAACTGAAACAAGGCAAAACAAGCCGTTTAGAACGTAAGGTTAGTATTCTACGTCTGTGTGCGCCCTATTCTTTACCTAGTATCATTCTTTGTATATCGCAGCAATATCTCTGTGTCGAACTGATTCTAGTTACGTAGTCAATGCATAAATCTTCGATGATTTACGTACGTCAATGAAACCGAAAATACGCGCTTCGGTGAAGCGATCGATATCCACTTTAACAAGAACATGAATGCACTCATAGCTTGCTACAGCGCAGCGTCCTTTATACACGATTTGTTACTTTGAATAGACATCTTTTTTTTTCTCATTATAATTCAACTTCACTTGCCTTCATTCACTGCTTGTAATTTTAGTGGGTCCTCATTGCAAGGGTGCAATCACCCCATTCCGAACAGCGTTGTCAAATATAACGTTATAAGAGAAATATTTGAAACTGAGTCATTAGAAATCGTTCGTAACCACTTTACTAAAAAGGGCTCCATTTGACATAGGAGGGATGCAATATCGCGCCATATACTTTCTCCACAATGCTACACAGACATTGCCGTGGCTATCAAAGATGACCGCCTGAGGTGTTTTTTTTTCCAGTCTCTTAATTGTCGTGTCTTCTCTGTCTTGCCCGTCTAGACGCGGTGCTTGCATTTGTATGTGTCTGCCTGAACGCCGCACTGCGTCTTGCGTTGCGTACCGTTGCAGTCGAACTCTACCGTTTTTCGGTGCAATGCGCCTCCGATTGTTTGGGTATTTTCAGGAATAAGGCATCCTTTGCATTTAGAGAAACTGGCGAGCTTAATTCACGTGCACTTTTGATAATTGTACACCTAGCTGAACAGGCTATGGCAAAAAGGGCAACGACATAATTGTAATAGTATTATCGTCAATTTTTAAAAAATAATTAGATACAGAACGAATCACGGCCAAAATTACGAATTAAATCAGAGGATAAGAGTGGCAGGATGATCCTCATAGTACACTGAAATACTGGCTCGGATCAGAAATCATGTTTACGTATACATGTCGGTTATTTTCATAGATGGTATTGTCTGTTATAGTTTATTTAGCTCATGGACGACGTGATGAGAAACAGAGGGATCAATGCGCCAGATACTGATTGACAACTGGGGGGCTGTTGTAGATTATTAGTGAGATACATGCGGTGTGTAAGATAAGCCCTAAAAGACGACCTTTCTTCATGTGGAAAAGCCGAGAGTCAGCCTCAATAGGCGAGGACGCTCGATTTCAACCTGATATTTACATAGTGTTTAGTTTTAATTTTAAAACTACATGTAGCTTTCTGCAATCAGATATAATAAGCCAAACTGAATAGTTCCATATTCATACGATAAGCTTTATTGCTCGTAACAAACGTATCCGTATATAACACTTTGCTTGAATAAAAATTTATTTGTCTATTATTTAAAATGACAAGGAAATTGTGGTATGCGTGACATGCTTTGTCTGCTCAGCATAACCGTGTCCCCAGTCTATGTATGCTTCGGTGGTAAATTTATCGTTTCGGAGAGTTCAACAGTTTGCAGTAGAGAACTGGGAAACTCCGCCCAATGTAAGGCTATAACAACATTTTTGAAGTGCGCCACTTAAGTCCAGCGAGAACTGGGCAGTCAGTCAGTCAGAAATGATAAAAATCAGCTCACTTCGGAGGCGTTGTATTCTAAACATTCAGGTCGAATTTATCCATCTGGAAACTTAGATTATAATTAGATTAATATAGATTTTGCATTTAAAATAGATACATATATACAAGGTTTCCCAACGATGAAATCACTTACTTTTCGTTCCTGATTCTTTAATATGGGCTATGTGCTGCTGGCCGTGTTCGCTGCCGTCACCAACAAAGTGGTGAGGAGAATTCCTTTGGGACCCGTCGAGGGAAAATGCAATACTTGACCACAGTAGACTGGAGCCCAGGCATGTGATAACGCCGACCAGAAGCAGTTCCGTATTTCGACTATACAGACAACGTAAAAAAACCCCATAGGAATCATAGATTAGAATATGTGACTCTTCTGACATTTGCTTCTTTATATATCAGTCTAGGTCTAGGCAGAATAGAATCGAGGTAGATTAGAAGTGTGCCTCAACTGAGAGAACTACACGGTGTACTAATTTATCACCTTTTCACTGAGATTTTGCAAATGTGTATTCATTTTAACAAAAAGCAAATAGCTTACCTAGAATAGCGATGTTTGTTTTTTCTACGTGGTCACGATGATATAAAGCGTAACTATGAGAATGTTGTTGTAAAGAAAAACACTTGGCTTATCTACAAATCGTATTGAGTGAAGCGCACTGCTTGCTATAGCTTTGCATCTTTCTTTAAATTCTCAATGAACGGTGCCTCGAATTAAATTCCTGTTTCGAGGCTACGTAGGAAGCACTCTTAAGGTTTTTCTAATCTAACTAGAGTTTAGTTTATTCTAGTTAATTTTACCCTCTGCGGACATTCATATAGCTTGAAATCGTATCCAAGATGTCTAACTTTGTCTCGCCCTGCCACTGAGTAACTATTGGGTAAGTATATCTAAGCAGAAGCTTTCGTAAAGATGTTCCTTATGAATGTTATGAAACGACGAGTAGAATACGTCAATAGAAGGCTCGCAAAAACAGACTGTTCTTTTTCATAATAACGCAGCGATATTTAGAAAAATCTACTGCACCTTCAGATCGGACTGGGCAGGCAAAAAGGGCGAAATCGCGATAATCATGGTGATCAAGTCAAATGCTAAACCTATAAAAGCGAAACGCACTCAAGACGTCTGTATCTGAGCGTAGCCCACATTACATTTGTCAAATTTCAGCGTGCCCGATATTCACAGGTATTATTTATGGAGTATTTCTTTTACTAGTATTATTACTTCGGGGCTCGACCCGTAAAATAACATTCATTCATTAAGTCCGAAAGGAATTATCTGTGGGATTTCTGTTTAGTATATTTATATAATGTATATATTAACGCGAAACTAATATAGTACATACAAAATCGAACAGCGAGGCCACGCACGGAAAGTTATAATTATCAACCCTGTTCCCATTGATATATTTGAAACATATATCTTCGGCGACGTATTTTAACTTACAATGGAAAAGCTAAATAAGGATTTTAACTGAGTAAACTTTTCCCCTTACTCAATCGCCGTGTTCTTTATAAAGTACAGCCCAGTTTTGGGAGCGATCATGGCAGTTATATGAATTCTGTCTGAATATTATGTACGATTATCAATATCTGGGTACAATATATGGCAAATTACATAAATTAATTCTTACAACTTTAGCTTTTTTGCTCAGTCAAAGGCGAACCGATTCTATCTTAAGCAACAAGCAACTGGAAAGACCTATGGAAATTTATCCCTCGATTCCGAATCGATGATGTACTTAACGAAGTAACTGTAGTAATTCATTGATAATTAATCAATATTTTTGTATTGTAGTCGGAGCCATCTGAGAATAAGTCTGAACCGTTCAGCCATCTAATTAGGCCCTCCTTAGAAAAACGGAAAATAAGGCTTATTCCTCGTTTAAATAAACGAGAGAGAGATGGGCCAATACAATCTTTCGCTACGTATATTTTTCATATCAAAATGTGAATTTATCTATTTATGAGTTTTACGACACAACTTCATTCAGTATAAGCCACCGTAACACTGATTAGCCATACAGGTATAAGGAAGAAGACAGCGAGACGAGTATCTTCAGGCTGATTTTACAAATCTGACTAGTTATCGTGGCATATCAAAACGAAGAAAACCTAATAGAGTTTAAATGTTGCTACGTAAAAATGCACGGATTCGTTTGGTAAAATTTATGGCCTAGCCGCTGTTCCCGCCATGCTTTAGTACACTGTGCAGAAAACCTCGACCGTCGAATGCATGCCTCGGTTGTTTTAAGAGTGTTTGTCCTGAATAAAATACGCATATGTCGAAAAAAAGAGGAGATAAAAATCTCTGGAGAGTAATAGCTAAGGAATGTTTATTTCAGGTACGTCAATGCAGCAGGAGGTACGCGAAGGCAGGCTAATATAATTTCAATATACTCAAAACATTGTTTTATTACTCAAATGCAATAGCTACAACAACGATTACTGTTACCATTCAATTAGCCTTATTAACTAATATCAGAAAACTGTAGTACGCTCATAACGTAGTATTATATAGTCTTGCCCTATTAAGGACCTCTAACAGTTGAAAAGTCCGCATCTAGTAAGGGAGAAGAAGATATATAACTCACCATGGCTATATATGGACCACGACAGGCCCCCCCTCCAAGAATGGGGTCTCTTCACATAAGTTCGAACTTGAGCGGCTAAATCAGTGAGAAAGTACGTTAATGTTTCTCCATCTCGAAGGCAATTCGTCACTACTTATTATTGGTTGACACCGTTACACGTATTTCTGATGATGGAACGAATTTCTCTAAAAGATAGAAATATGGCCTGAGCTAAACATACAGCAGATTTGTGGATTTCCAACCATCTACGTACGCGTGCATATGCACTAATCTCACAAGACTCGACTCAATAAACCTTCAATTTATATATATATATATATATATATATATATATATATTGTTTCCTTAGTAACACGTGCGTCTATTTATCAGCGTAAATTTTATGTAACAACGGTTGGCAACTGTGTTGTAGTGAAAAAATAATTTGTTCAGCAGGTCGAGGGAAATAGCTGGAGACTTAGCTTCTTCATAAACTAACTATTGTACGAAATAGCCTCTATCAAGGGATTTCGGACCAATAACATTGAAATACACCGCGAGAGCTAAGAGCGATATTCAGCTAATTACGCCTGACATAATACCCTACTCTAACGCCACCACTTCGTTTACAACGTTCAACCAAATAAAACATTTACGTCTTAGCGGTAGGAATGATAAGCCGTCTTGACGCCCACCAAAGCTACAAGCGGCTGCCTGCGAGCGTAAATAAACATGGCTGCACATTGAAAGCATAGTAATTATTGAAATGCTACGACATCGTCTATCGCTTTTCCTAGACCATTACATCTAGGAGGAGTGCCGCACAGGAGATTATGACTGAAAATTCGTATCTTTGCTCAGCCTCTTCGATATGACAGCGCGACTTAGTTCTATAGAAAATTCAACTGAAGCCGTCTCAGCCATATCGATATATGCGTACAATTTACGTACAGCATTCTCTACTGAACCAAGACGTATTGAAACATCTCTCTACCATATTTATTACCGTTTGGGGAATAACGAAAAGGAACAAGATGGACGATATCGCTAGTCCAATGTCACTTTCCAATGTAAATTTCTATAGTCTTAAAAAGCCCGGCTATCATAAAAACAGCCATTTAGAAACTAGCGGACGTTCAAAGTCGATAGAGTTATCATTGTTCAATTTTGGTGCTATCTAGCGTTCTGTGGCTGGCTAGAATCAACGGAATATATATCTATTAGAAGCGATTGGAAATGCTTATGTTGGATAGTCTTCGGATGATGGTCTTCGTTTCATCAAAGTGTATCGATAGCGGACATTTGTATTTGAAATTCCATCGAATGCTCCGAAACTTTTTGGTTCTCGCCACCCAAGACCTCGTATTCTAGTAGTATTCGAAGACTTTTAGCGCTGGCGATTTTAAACATTCAGCTAATAAGCATTTAATGCTACTTACCTCGATGGACTTACGGCTAGCAAACGGAATATCTAAACCGTTAACCCTTCTCATTGAAGATTTCCAATAGCTTAACGTTCAGAGATACCTTGAAGAAGAGGGTTTCAAGATAAGGTACGTGAAGGCACTTCTAATGTTAGTCACGAAAATTTGCTCTGCAAAGCTCAAGCAGATGTTCCTCGCTTGATGTCAAAATGTGATTACTCCGTTGTGTACACACAAACGTTTGTGAGCTCTATCTGGCTCCCACGATTTCGCCATGGAGGTCATGTGACTAGCATCCTATAAGGAAGCCAGTGACACGGTTGGAGATAAACTTGCAACTAACGTGTCAAACTGAACTGGATACCACCTTGAACGTTTCGGATAGGGACTACGTAGGTTATGTCGACAGGTACACCATTAACTAAACGGACTTTCCTTGTGGGGCAATGTTTCTGTTAATAATAGTTAGAATGCCTCCTGTCGCTAGCGGCCCGTTGTAATTTACCATCACATCTTATGCAAGTAATTCACGCAAGCTAAGATAAATCCATTTTATCTGTAACTTCTTCCGCGGTATTAGCCAATAACTAACAATACATACGTGTCGGGTAACCTACTAGGATTGCCTCGTTGGCTCAAATGTCTTCATGGCGTTCATAATGTAGGTCACTGATTAAACTACTGATAAAACTGATTAAACGTAACTACAATACCATTTTTAGGTTATCTTCCTTTTCATATTGAATATACTATGATTACATATTAAATAATTTTTCTTCAAACCCTCTACAAGCCAATTACATAGTACTGTTCAAACAGGCATATTTTATCGCAATAAGTTGCAAGTCCTTTGATATTTTTACGCATGGTATACGTGTATGTTAGGTTGGGAAGTTTCCGTGCTTTCGAGAAATGATCCTTCACTTCCCCTCTAATGATTTATTTTTGCGTTTAGCGTTTGAAGCCGCTTTATTTTCTCTTTGACAACATGCTATGAACATAAGGTTTTGTGAGTATAATCTAAATTCGAAGGAATTCTTCAGAGATATTTCAGGCGTAACAAAAAGTACATTTTCAGTCATTTTTGTACTATGCATTATATTGAAGCCAAATCGTTGCCAACACATTTGTCTTATATTTCCTTCGCGTACGGTAACAACGCTATCACTAAAAGGACTGCTTAGAAGTGGTTCGCAGCGTTGGAAAACGGTATACGTAGCGTATAGGATGCACTATGATAGTGACAATTTGAAGGCATTTTTTGGAGGAAAATGACCGACAGGAAACTCAGGAATCGGTTGGAGATATGGGGTGCGATCACTCGACTATCATTAACCACCTTAAGCCCTTTAGGCTTACACAGACACTTAGAGCTTAGCTATCCTATTAGCTTTCTGAATCTAGAAAAAATATACGGCTTAACGCTGTATCGCAATATCTCACACGGTGTTAAACATAACGCTACCACAACGGCTGATTTTTAGCGACGAAAAGTCGTGTCCGAACATCGATCTTATAAGAGACCAGAATAGGTGGCTCCAGAAGAGAAGCCAAGGCTCAGGGTCGACTCAGATCTTCACCCAAAAAACTTGTGTTCTGCGCTGGCTAGGAGATTTACTAGGAATTGATTCCTGTGAACTAGACAATTGTCCTATATATTCGTTTGGTCCGGAGTCAAGCATTATATCAACAGGAAAAGTCGGGCAAACGAGATCAGGTCATTCCGCTACGTGGCAACTCAAGATGCCACACATGGCAAACATCGTTAAAACTATCCTTCCAGATTTCGACTGAGAAGTTTTGCTCGACCCTCAATGTTCTGCGGTTTTTCTGCCCCAGCAAACGTTTGCCTCTTTCAATCAGCAGTAACTGAAATTAGGAACCGCACGTTTGAAAGTCTGGCGAGGAGCAATGTACGAGTGGGCTGATAGATAAGAGAAGGTAGTGCGTATGACGAAAGTAATACGTAGCAAGATCACAGGACCAAAAATATACTATTTTTCATTTGGTACCTAGTCGTGGGAACTTTCTTTAATATATAGACGAACACACCTTCTGTACATACATTCGAATAGAAATATCATATGTACTATAACTTCATCCATTTTCTTTTTCCCGTCGCTATCGAGATTCATGAGATCGTTCCTGAGCGCCCTTTTTGCCCTAACTGAATTACAGCAAAAAAAAAAATACGATCCGGATGCTGCCTTAAGTCTTTCCCTAATTTGTCTAAATACAATCTTAAATTGAACTGTACAGCACGTTTTTTCGCACCCGATGTTGACCATAGTTGTTATAGGGAGCAGTTTGCCCTTTCTCGTATTTCCGCACTGTCTATCGGATTGCCTTCACAGGAATGTGTGTATGATAGTTACCTCAAGCAGCTAGTGCCCAATTACTTGCAGTGATCCTCTTTATTATCATAAGTTTATTGCTTTTTGGTTCCGACTAAAATTTGTAGGATACCGTCTTGGTGGCAGATAATTCAAATCAGTTAGAGAAAAGCTGATACGCGCAATTATAGTTAAAGGTAGTATAGCTGAAGGTCACGTACACTACGCACTCTCATTTACAGACTGGTATTCAGGTGATAACAATCACCTGCCTGTTGTAGAATATCTGTTAGGGTAAGGTCTCAATTTAGTGCAATCAAATGATTGCTTCAGTTTCTAATAGAGGGTTATGGCCGATGAACTGTATATGCGATACGCACAGAAGTTGGGTTAAACGTTTTCTACACACGGTCACGTTATACACCAGCCCATTTTTTGTCTGGGAAAATTTTATTGGCACCCTGATAGAGCGATTCGATGTTCGCTTCAGTAACGCTTCTATCCGATGATATTAAGGTGACACAAAACAACAGCATAATTAGTTACCCCGTACCTAAATACGGGTTGCACGATTCGAACGGTTCTGTCGCCAACTTAGTACCTGTATTGTAAAAACAGTCAGTCATACAATCGGCTGGCTTAAATAAAATGAACGATAATTTGACTGGGCTGTTTCTCTGTCGACGACCCAGTTTTCACGCAGAGAAAGCGACGGACCGCAAAGGAAGCACTAAACCGAGCCTTCAGCATTGAAACCGTTCAACTCAACGCACAAGCGCAGACAAAGGGAGCACGTACACGTACTCCATGCTGTATTGTACAACGACAGACAGCATAAAAAGCAGTATCGAGCAGCCTTTCGTTTCCGCTAGAAAGGAAAATCGGCTTTTCCTGTTGTGGAACATTGTTGGTTTTCCTCAGACCTCTCACAGTGTTAAGACACCGCTTTTGTCGAAACAATGACATAGCATTGATGGCTGGCTAAAATAGCTTGAACAGTACAGCAATATATTTAATCTATTTTAAGCCAGAATTCTATCACATTTTAAATGAACAGTTCGGACGTACGATGCCGCTGAGAAGATGATGACGCCCTTTGATACTATTTTGAGGAAAATCAGGTTGGATGAGAATACACAGTGGCTAAGCTTCTCGATATGAATATCCTTTAAACAATAATAATATAAGTTTATGAGAATAACGTGTAATAGCGAATTTAAATGGATATTAATAATAGACAAAACCGATATTGGATAATTAGCACGCTAGAACACGTACAGTTAGTTTCAATCCATTATGCCCTTCAGTAAGTTCTTCATTTACGTAAGAAACTATCTAGCCTATCTAGTTTCCTCAAGAATTCGAGGCATTTGGCCTTTTGGCCTGAATATGTAGATTGATAGAGCTTCATAAGGTGGCCTTCATCGTCTCGATCATATCAGGTATTTGGAGGCTATAACAGATAAATCGTTTATTTGGAGCAGTTTAACGAGGTCGGTAAGCTGCCTAACGGAAAAAGAGCCCGTTATGCCTAAATAGCGACTAGAATGCAAGTCCAGGACCTTCATGGGTACTAGTATGAATCAGGCTGAAAGATACGGTATTAAGGTACCCAAAGTCTACAGCTGTTCATTGTTGATGCTTCGCAAGATCAGGCATAAATTGATTAGAAAAAATCTTTTACTTCTCATAAGCATAGGGAATGCATAGCAGTCGAACACGCTACTGTGTACCTGGAAAATCCGGGTCACAGATTGCCTACAGGGCTTCCTGTACCAGCAGCTTTCACTGTAGCCGCCTGTACTTTCAATGAAGATTAGAAGTATTGGAATCGTTTTCTAATCCGAATGATATTTGAATCAATGACATAAACGGTCGTTAGTGAGCCCTGTTTTTTGTTGCATTAAAGTGATAATTATTAGATAAATATTGTTATTCCGAGTTCATCTTCTATGATAGGATTTTTCTTATTATGGCTTCTCTGCCTGTCTCTTTGCATATATAGGACTATTTAGGAAAGATTTATGTCATTGGTCAAATCTCCACGGATGCAATTTTGTTTACAAACAGAGTTGACTAGCGGGCATGTCGTTTTTCCTGTGAGGTACCCTCACCTAATAGGCAAGCAGTAGGCCCCAAAAAAAATTTACCATATTTTACAGCTACAGTGCCGCTTGTGTTGGCATCCGTGCTTGAATCATATGAATGGATACAACTTCAATATGTTCGATTTTTACATTTAAACGACATTATTTGTTATTTATATATTATTACATGATTAAAAATTATGATGAATTCAAACAGTATTGCACTTTTTAAAGCGAAAATTTCACATACTACAAAGTCCATATTTCTTGAAAATATTTTTTAAAGAAAAAAATGTTATAACAGAGACTTTGAATATATACATATACGTATGTAATAGATGTAGTAGCAGTGTAGTTGGATGATGTTTTTTGTTAAGAAACGCATTACTGTCAAATGAACCAGCACCAAAAATCCCACGCAGACATGTTAATTTTGGAATGGATTTTCAAAATATGAGTATTCCACCATTTTAGGCACACAGAAAACGCCAGCCTGTTAGTAGGAGAGAAGGGCGTATCGATATAAAGCTTAAGATCTGACGGATACTTTACTTAGGTGGTTAAAGTTCAACCGTATAAAAACAGACTGAGCAGATAGCAGAATAAATCAATGTCCATATAGGCCAAGCGCTCCAGTCGACTGAAAGAGGATGAATTATATACATATTATGCTGATATCACTAAAAGCTCTGACTCACTCATGCAGGTCAATAATAAAAAGTGCAACATAAGCCAAATTTAGCTATCCTATTCTAGAACATAGCTTTAAAAATAGTTACCATAGTGTTTTTTATCAGAACTGTAAACTTTTTATCTTAGGACCCTGGTCCACACTGCGGTTTCACTGGAGCAACCAGACTCCATTACAGATTCAGGATGCGTGTACAGTTGCTCATGGGGCTTTATATCTGTTTCGCGGACACTCGAACATTTTATGATACTTACTTGAACCCATCAGCGATACTTTTTTGAAGCGTTTGACGTAGGCCTCTGCGAGTTGAAGTACGTGGCAGTTAGGTATCTTCTTCCTCAGATAAAAGAAATTCGTTCATTTGTAGTGATACGTAGATTCCCGCTCGCTGCTTGTATGGTCCACAGATCTGGCACCGTTTATATGTCGCAGCTTGGTACCAAATATATTTGAAGCTCAGCAAGCCTTTGACAGATCTTTGAAATTTAGTGCTTGATCAGGCATATCAAAGATCCGATATTCGTTCGTAATAAAGTTAGAGCAATTCTCGAACGAGACAGGGTCGAACTCAAGCGATAACAATCATCTCCGCTGTTCCCCGTCAGTTTTCGCACCTGATAAATTGCCTCGTAATTCTATAAGGTACTACGCGCTCGATTTAATGGACTTATGACCACGATGCTGCTAAACCGCTGATTTCGCTAATGCAACTCCAAGCTTATCTGGAGCTTCGAAAATGCCGAAGTCGGAAACATTCTCCCCTATTAAGCCTCGGATACGCCTGATGCTGTAGTACTAAAAAGTTTTCCAATACAATATTTCATTTTACATCAATATGTGACCCTGAAATCGATTATCGTCAAACTTTAGTTGACTGAGCACGTCTCGGAAAGGTCCTTGTAAAAGTTGCGTCAAGATGATACGTTTTCTTGTAGGCCCACTCAGTACAATATCATCTTCTAACCAAATAATTGGCTCTCTTCAAAACTCTTACTACTTATAGGTAAGACAAAATATGAAATTGAAGAGGTCAATCATACTGACGTGACGCTTTCATCATAAATGAAATTATTTTCATCAAACTTTTTTTTATAGGAAATATATAGCTCGACCATGGCCATCTAATACAGTTTTTACATAGCCGGCCACTCACTTGAGCACAATTCGAGATAGGCAATAACAAAGTTGATCATTTGTTGGACCGTATAATGCTTTGTTGCTGGCCAGATACCATGAGAAAACAGGTGGATTCCCTGTGGCACAAAAAGCTTACGATAAACATCTGTGTCGAACAAACCGACCTATTCTTATTACAAAATAGGAATTCTCCCTAACCTAGAGAAATTATTGCTACTTGTAGTCGATATTGCTAATCTAATGGTGCTCGTCACGAACCACTCGCTCCTTTTGAACATTGCCACTGTATGTTTGGACCGTTAGGTAAATCGTCCGTGATTATTTTAGGGGCACTGAAGCCAGACGTACCCAAACGGTATCGATAATTATTACAGCGCGTTGCTCCTTCAAAATAATAGATCCGATGGACGACAGCATAAAGTCATGCCCAGATTGTCAAAGAGGTGAGCGACGTGAGGAAGCGCTAGCAATGGAAACGAGTAAACAATACAATCAATCTAGTTGTTAAACGTTACTTTCGTGCTCCAATAATTGAGAAATCCCTGATATTAGTTATATGCACACCTTTAACATAAAAGGAAAAAAAACATAATATTTTCTCGTACGGCCACATCATCTTGTTTGACCCATGTAAGTTATGCCTAGGCTAACTTTTTCAAAGTTCTCAGCAGCAGATAAATATCATATTAGCTGTCAAGGACTTTATTCGGGGACCGTCGGGTTTTCATCGTACGTTGCGTAGAGGCATGCATCGTTATTATGCAGCGAGGCTAGTAAATGCAAATGGCAAAAAAAATGTTCGCCATTTTTTCGCAGAAACACTGCAGGTTCGAAAGCTTGATTCTTTGAGTATGTGTGTACATAGGTGAATAAACGAGCTGATGATAGGCGAAATGGCGTTCTTCCAAGACTACTCGTTGTCAAATCGACAGAAACGCTTCAATAAATTTCTCAATAGCGATAAATAAATAGGAGATGCTTACGAGGATCGACGAGGTGTGAGAGACGTTAAAGTAGAAAAAGTAAAGGACTGAACGATTTGACCTTGTTTTCTATAAGGAAGCATACGGTATGCATACTACTAAAACTGCGAGATCCTCAACAGGACGGGAGATCTATACGTTTTCCATATGATCAAATATTATGGTTGACGGAGACATTAGGTTTACTACATGTAGTGCTAGTATGTTCTAAATCTTGATTCTCATTCAGAGACTACAATGCTTAACGCAACGTTTTTCTTTATTTGTATCCCGACTATACTCTTACCGGTGTTTGACCCTGTGCCTTGCTGAAGCAGCATATTTGTATAACCTGTGAGAGCAGTACGATCTGCGTAGCCTTGTAGATGGTTTGTGTTCTTCTTGTATAGTTCCTTTTTCTTTTTTAGTT